>NC_042621.1:80241814-80274314 GCF_901001135.1 Rhinatrema bivittatum | reverse complement strand
TTTGTTTATGTCTTAGTTTTCAAAACATTATGTATTCAAAGCGTCCTAGTGAAAACGACTTTATGATGTTGCTTTGTTTTAGTAAAATTAAAAAAAATATATAAATCATTACTTAGCTCATTCAATTAATGAACTTACCCTTTCCTTCATTATAAATTCAGCTACTATAACTGCTCTGGGACAAAATCAATGAATGCGCTACTACATCAAGGAAGTAATCGCCGCCACGGAACCCCCTCGTGTTGTTTTGTGTCCGTGGAAAGTGCGCACGCAAAAGTTAGGTGAAGAATGCCAGCTTGCGCGCGCGCGCCTCCTGCATATTCATAGCCCGAACACTAAACGTCCAGCAGCAGAATGGGGTCCTGGCAGTGCATTGCAAACTTCATGCCCCACAATATTTGGGTTTTATGCTTCATGAATGCGTTGCGTTGGGCCTTAAATGTATCTTTTGTTGCTGTTTCACTGCATACCCGAATGTATTTGCATATTACAGGCTGGTGGTGCAATGCAGCGTTTATGAATCCTCTCTCTCTCTCCCCCCACTCCTCGTTTTTCCCCATGAAGCAAGTCTCTTAACTTCTCTCTACTCCAGACTAAATGTGAAGTCCTTGGGTAGTGACCTTGAGAATATGTATTTTGTACACCCCGGTTGCTCTATGCAGAAAATGAATAATGTGCACGCTTGTTGGATTTTCCCAGTAAGTGTCCTGGCTTCCTTGGGCTTCCCATGGATCTGGGACCTGCGCAGTCTCAGGAGCACCCAGGTTTGCTCTGGAAATGTCCCGTGTCTCCTCCTGTTCGCAGCTTTCCTTTCCATAGTAGCTTCTAGATTCTTCTTTATTCCCGCAGCCTTACAGTCAGAGAAATCACTACAAACCTTTGGATTAATCAATATCGCTGGATGATTATATTTGACATATTTAAGAAAAATAGTATTAGGCACTGACCTTTTCATCTCATTTGAAACGTTGAGGGTTTAATAAAAGGAGCATCTTTCCAGCCCTGCAAAAAGCATGTTGGTGCAAATTTGTACAAAAAGCCTTCATTACTTTGGATTACTGCAGTGATCCAAGTCACTTTCCCAGCTCAGCCTGTGACTCAGCCAACATTTTGTGGAACTTGAGTTTCGGAGCACTGGAGGGAGGAACAGTTAATCACGGTGAATTCCTCCGGACTTTTTAAATTATTGTCAATTCTTTAAAGCATTTGAAAGACAAAATAACTTTTAGCAAATCTTTCTGACGGGACGTTTTGGGTTTTCCCAAACACTTCACCTATTAGCAGCTAAGAAGCCGATGGCATTGGCGCTCGGTAACAGTTGCACTGCCTGTTAGGTGCATCCGAAAGCAACTTAAAAACGCAGCCCACATTTGAGGATTTGAAGCGGGTCGAGACCATTAAACGGGAACCTCATTGGGGATATTACTGCCCCAGTGCTTACATTATTAGTCCAACAGGATGAGGGGTTTTTCCCCATCCTCCCATGTCAGGGTTGTGCTAATTCGCTTTCCCAAAGTAAATGCAACCTGGCGGACGTCACCTGGCTCAGTGCTGCACTTTTTTTCTGAGCGCTTATTTCTTTTTACGGAAATGGTACGAAAACAACTTTTTTTTTTTTTTAATATTTAAGCTGTTCTGTGCGACGTTCTGTGCGAGTTCAGTCCCTGGATTCGTTCGGTGTTTTTTATTTATTTACAAAGCACTGTATATATATATATTTTTTTTTTTAATTTTTTTTTTTATTGCATCGTCGTTAGAGACTGCGATTTAAACCTTTCTAAAGCGGACGTCCTGTGTTACCGTTTACAAAACACCGCCTGAAAATGGATTCGTTTTCAACTATAATAACTATAATAAAAGTAACTTTAAAAAAAAACAAAACCCAAGCCTACACGCTGGGGGCCAGGTGGAAATTGTCTTGGGATCAGAAAAATGTGCATCAGAAGGAGAAGAACACAGCAAAGTGTTGGGAATGCCTCACAGTAATTAGTGCTGGTGAAATGTGCTTCCCGCCCCTTTCTCTGCGTCTGAATCCATATCAGCCCCCCTATATCCAAGGTCACCTGGGTGCAGACGCTTTCATTTTGGGCAGAAACTGCTGGGTCTACCATATCTAAAACTGTTTATTGAACTGGGCAAATCTGAAGAAGCGCCTGCCCTGTCCCTTTTACGGGTGCAGAAGGTGTAAGCAGTACAAATACTGGGGTGGGGGTTTCCTTCTCCTTTGCTAATGGGTCAAGGCTTTTGCAGGAGTCTACAGGCCCTATTTCCCCAATACAGAGACACAAAATAAGAGCCATCCTTGCAATGTAGGATGTCCTGAATAAGGAGGTTCTTCTGTTTTTCCGAGGGTCAGGTCCTCCCCAGCGCTGCTGCTCTCCTGCTTCTCATCCGATAGGCGCTCTTTTTTTTCTAAATTTCCGGGTCGTCGCCTGATTTCCCTTCCAGACGCCCTGCCTGTCCCCTCCCCCCCCCCCCCCCTCACCCCATCCTTAGTAGCCGTTTCACACTTGCTAACCTCATCCATGTCCCCGGTGCCTGTGCTCCCTGCTTGGAGGCGAGAACCTCTATTGGAAATCAATCTGTGTCAGGGCTTCCAATAATAATGATGGCAAGAGCTGTAAAAAAAAAAAAACAAAAACCCCAAACAAACCTAGCCATGGAGAAAGAGCAGATAAACGGAGGCAAAGGCCACCGCTACCGGGGGAGCTCCGGGCACGCTTAGCGCTCACCGCCTAAATCGCTAACCCCCTCCCAAAATTCGCCCTTATTGCCGCGCGGTGTTTGGGGCATTTTCAGTTCTCACCGACATAATTGCATTTCAGAAGGGCTAAACCATAAAGAGAACAGCCTGTACGGGCATCGATTTCTGTTCATCTGTCATCGCCGCCTGTCGGAGAATATGTGCGGCTAAATTATTCCAAATCTGGAGAGGGCGTCGAGCACAGCTCTATTATAAAATTCGCCCAAATGAACTCTTTTCATTCCATCCCCCTTCCGATTTCCAAACAAAGCGCGTTCTTCTGACAATTTTGGGAGAATGTGAATGGCAAGCAGCAGGCTCGCTTAAAATATTGAAATGGCAGGCGTTTTTGTTTACATTCCTGCCGACGCAACCATGTCCCTTCCACCAAACACAACAGATGCAGCCTCTAATGCAAATATCTGCCATTTCCCTGCTGAATTAGCCTTGTCACTTAGCCCAGAAACTGGCAACGTTAAGCCAGCTTGCATTTTAATTTGGCCCTGAAGTTACTTATTTCATTATTGATCAAACATAATGCTGAATCAATGTTCATCTTGTTACCTGGGCCATTTCCATGTAATACAGTGATAGCACTGCCTGGAGTTACTCATTCCCATCCCAAAGTGACTTTACCATAAAATCAATGCTTGTTTGCTACTGATATAAGGCAGCATTTATAGGATGAGGAGCAAATAAAAGCAGTTATGTAAAGTGTCACCATCAAAGTTCAAGAGAGAGAGAGAGAGCATATATATATATATATATTTACAAAGACTTGCATATTTTATTTAAAAAGGCCACCAGTATCCCAAACGCCTAACATTCAGGTTGGAAATTTCAGGACTGACGAGCAGATCTTACCTTGGGTGCAGCTCTTGTAAACGTTAGCTTCAGGCTAATGGAGAATTGACTTCTAAACTGATTTACTATTTCTTGATAGATATCTATATCACAAAAACGCGATTGCTTAAGATAACAGCGGGGCATCTTTAAAACGGCTTTGTAACTGTGCTTCCATATTGTTTTCTCCTTTTTTGAAGAGTTGAAAGTATACTATGTACAAATTGCACTGGGCTTCTTTAAGCAATCAGCCCTGATCGACATGTGCTTCCCATGTGAAGAGTGTAAGGGATGATGAAATCTACCAGCAAAGGTCAGGAAATACGGTTGCATTTTCAGAATAATAGACTGTATATTCAAAGCACATGGGTAGCATGCACGGAGCTGAAACGGCAAAGGGACTTAGGGCCTGATTTACTAAGCTTTTATTCCCCCCATAAACACACCGAAAGTAAATCGAGCCCTTCATCCCGCAATTATTTGATTAATTGCACATTTTTTTTAGAGAAATGCGGCGCAGGGTAATTTTGCCGAAAGCGACTTTTTTTTTTAAAATAGCGTCCAGAGCTCAGGGCTGTTCCTTCCCAGTTACAAACATTTTAGCGGGAATCCTGGATCTAGCGTTGGTGAATGCGACCGGGAACAAACAAACAAACAAAAAAAATCCGTGGCCTCCTAACTGAGGCCCTTCCTGTATGGACTGCAGCAGGGTCTCCCACACCGAGCGCTATTTCCGGCACTTTTAGAGTCTGCTGCTGTGACTCGACAGCAGCTCCGGAGTCGCTCGGCTCTGGGGCCCGGGTTTGGCGCTGTTTACCCTGATTAATTAACACGTCCCCCTGGCATTTGTCTAGCCAGAGAGGCCGCTCAGGAAGAGGGGAAAAACGACTCTCCAGGCGACCGTTTTACACTGAGAGATGTTAGAGCAATCATCAAAAGATTGCACCAAGGACAGATCAGAGTAAATAATACCAGTAAAAAAATAATAATAATAATAATAATAATAATAATCGGACTAAAAGTCTCTAATAAAATACAATAAAGCTGGGCTCAGCGCGGAGCAGACAGGCTAATATTTACAGAGCAGGGCTGAAAAGGGCACCTTAAGGACCAGAGTGACACTCACTCCCAGCCCTCCACCCTCTCAATCAATTACTGCTGGCAGCTTCCCTGCGGCTCCGCATTGTAGCAGTGCATTCCCTCGTCTGAGAGCAGATTTCTGCTATGGAGCTGCTCGGTATAAAGCGCACGGGAGGGCGAAGCCTTTTAACCGGCTCGGGAAAAGGATCTTCAGCACGGGCAGTCAGGTGGCATTGGCACTTAAAACCTGCATTTCCTTCACTCCGGCAATACTTGCTTAAATCCGCTGTCTCTGGTGCACCCGGACCCAGTTAAAAGCCCTAAGATTTAATAGCATAGAGGCCACAACGTTATCCGAAGAAACAAATATCAGCAATTTGCCGGAGATATGGAAAATATAATACCGTGCATGAAATATATTGGCATAAAATTAGTGGATTACACAAACAGATTATCAATCACCTAAGCGGTCGAACCGCAGATATGAATCACGAATTCCTGCGAAGATTAATGTTTCCCAAGATACACGGCAATTATGCATCCGTTTTGCACAAAAGCCCTGTTCCAGCTTCTCGTTCCCCCTGCAGTATCTTTCTTGATAGTGTTTTCCAGTTTTCTAAGCAGTTTCTGATAAAGGCTCTGTTTTAACTTAAGGAAAGGTTTGTTAGCACCTTTGAACTATAAACTTAAAGAAGAAAGGGGGCAGATGGAGAATATAAAAAATGCAGTTAGGGGGGAGAGAGAGAGGGGGGAGAGAGAGAGAGAGAGTGTGTGTGTGTGTGTGTGTGTGGTGTGTGTGTGTTAAAAATAAAGAGATCCTGAGTGTAGAAGAAAGCAACTTTGGGGTGCTCAGGAAAGCGAGATAATTGCAGGGGGTTAGATGTGGTTAAATCTTTTGTGCACAGGTAACAGCTTTTATTCGTGTATTCAGTTTAAGTTTAAGCAGACTATCATTAGCTAATTTAACTTCCATTTTGTCGCAGTGTACCTTTCAATAAACCTCTTTTATAAACTTAAAAAAAAATGTCATTTTTAATAAACAATGCTTTTAAAGTAATATTCTTCATAGAAATATTACAAAATGTATGATGTAGAAATCGGTTGTTTTCTGTTTCAGCAACGCTATAGCTGTTTACAATTTTGGGATTTGCTTTAAAAAGGCATACAACAAATCATGAAAACAGGGCTAGGTTGTTAAATTATGTTTAAAATGCATTTGATTATTTAAATTGCAACCAGAAAAATAAGGCGATACTATTCACAAGGGTCACTACATTACATTATATTACAGTATTTTTTCCTGAATAATTGACTCTCTGCTAAGAAAGAAAGTCTCGTTTTTTACTGCATAATAAAATCTGATGAATGTAAACGTCTTCAACTTTCACATTATATTGAAAGTTTCAAAGGATTGCTGACTTTCCCTGGTAACATTAAACACAAATGTTAATAATAAAGGATGAAGTGTTTTTTTTCTCACCTAAGATCATCAGAGTTGCAGATAAGGCACTAAATCATTTTAGCTCCCCTAGCATTTACAGTGAGTGTATTTGAGAGAAAGGGAATTATATATACTCTCAGTCCCCAGGATCCGAAGAAACCTAAGATGCAAAAAAAAAATAAAAATAGGACACTAGGAGATAAAACAAAATCAAATGTTATGAGCGTCTACTCTTAATAGCTTACAAATAAAAAATTGATACTGGTACTACAAATGCGAACTGTCAGAGGCCTCTTTCAAAAGCTTGAACAAGAAGGGTCATTAATTGTGTTTTCTTTCCAAATCAAATGTCACTGCAATTAACAGATTTTGATCAGAGACCTCTTTCAGATTGATTCCATATGTGATAAGGAATGTGCAACTTCTTATCTGTCGCCCTGGAATTATGGAAAAAACTTCAAACGGGTAATCTGAAGAGCCTTTATTTCAACTCTTTGATCTTTTCTTAAGCTCCTTCTTCAGCTCCAAACCTTTGACTAATTTCACTTGTTTGTTTACTGTGCTTTCCGAAGTCTTGTATATTGGGAGCTTGCTGAAGATTTCCACCTCTTTTTTTTTTTTTTTGTATGTTTATTGAAAATAGCAAAATGGTTTCCGATACACAATTCCTAATCAAGAACTTATAATGCTGCCGGAAATTAAACCTTAGAGCTATCAGCCAAATTAAACGAAGAGTTTAAACGGCCTGGTTTGGTTTGGTTTTTTTTTCCCCCAGCAAGGCCCAAAATAGGCATGACACCGCTTCAGGCCTTGTAGAAACGTCCTTATCTAGGAATTAGCTCCTCTGTGATTTTACTAGGCAGAGGCAGACAGCTTAAATATGTTTTATGAAACAAAAGCTAGACGTATGATTATATAATAAATGCTCTGTCACCTGCAAGGCAGGGAAACTGGAGAAATTCCCAGTTTTAAAAGCTGTAGGAGTGACTTGCAAACTATTAGATACAAAAATATAAAGTATATCTGGATAGTTCAGACCAAAACTACAATTATCTTGAGAAACATTTAAAGCAGCATTTCAATGATCCATGAAAGCAGAGGTTCCCAGGGGCGTCCTGGGGGGACCCCCAGACAGTTGGGTTTTTCTGGATCTCCGCAATAAATATGCATGAGGCAAATTTGCATGCCATGGAGGCAAAGCCAAGTGGCTGGGAGTCTCCCAGGACAAATGTGGGAAGCTCTGCATTAGAGGATAATCGTCGTGTAACGCCTTCCCCCCCCCCCCCCAAGGAGTCGGAAATACCTGCCATTTTGAGTTTCATGCGCACTTATTCCAAAGTGTCTGGAGCACACATGAGCGCCTTTCAAAGCCCTCGCCAGGAAGTTAAAGCGTCTGTAACATTGTATCTGTAAAGATTGAGGTTCTTTTTTTTTTAATACTCAGTGATAAGCGCAGCTTCATTAAGGGTGGACCAAGTCACTCCAGGCAGATGTGAGTGTTGCACTAATCGTCCTCTCCATTCTCCCGAAAGGTGCAGAATATCTGCTGCTTTTGATTCCAGGAACCAGTTAACCAGTTGTTAAGTTTTTAGGGTACAAAGTGTAGAGAGGGGTGAGAAGAGGGTTCAGAGAGAGAGAGAGAGAGGAGGTATATGTGTGTGTGTGTGTGTGTGTGTATGTGTGTGTTGTCGGTGAGAGGGAGAGAGCGAGGGGCTGGAGGAGGAGGGGTGTGTGAGTGTGTGTGTGTGTGTATATGTGTGTGTGTTTATGTGTGTGTGAGTTTATGTGTGTGTGTGTGTGTATGTGTGTGTGTGTGTGTGTCGGTGAGAGGGAGACAGCGAGGGGCTGGAGGAGGAGGGGTGTGTGAGTGTGTGTGTGTGTGTGTGTGTGTGTCGGTGAGAGGGAGAGAGCGAGGGGCTGGAGGAGGAGGAGGAGGAGGGTGTGTGTGTGTGTGTGTGTGTCGGTGAGAGGGAGACAGCGAGGGGCTGGAGGAGGAGGGGTGTGGGTGTGTGAGTGTGTGTGTGTTTATGTGTGTATATATATGTGTGTGTGTGTGTGTGTCGGTGAGAGGGAGAGAGCGAGGGGCTGGAGGAGGAGGAGGAGGGGGTGTGTGTGTGTGGTGTGCGTGTTTGGGTCAATAAATCAGAAGCAGTTCCTTCAGGACTGACAGGTCCCGGTCAGCAGACACGTGTCTGTCCGGCTCCGGAGAGCAGCGCAGCGGTGACTCCCCCGGCCCCTGGAAGAGGCAGCCCCCTCCCCTTTATTTATCCCCTGCTCGTTTTCGCCCATATTGTCCCTTCAGCTGACGTTTCTAGCAAATTCAAACAAATCCAGCCTTGCTTTCTTTTTATAATAATTATTCTTTTTTACAATGTACTGTTCATTTTTTCAGCTTTTCTCTTTTTTTTCCTCAGGGTTTCTTCCTTGCCTTTTTTCCCCTTCTGTTTTCTTTGTTATCTCTTAACATTCTGCTGCCTCCAGGTTTTTCAGCGCACTTCTATTTTCATTTCTCGGCATCTTTTCATCCTTAGCACTCGGGGGGGAGGGGGTGGAAAGTTTGCCCATGGTTATTATACATTTTTATGCACTTGTTACCCGTTCTAATGCCCGGAAAAAAGAATTTTCAGAATAGGGCTGCGCCACGCATTTCTTTTATTAGACATTTCTTTGAAAATAGGCTGCTTTATTTCCGCTGCCTTCCCTCCCTTACATTTTCATCTTCTTGCTGCAGTGCCTTCGGTTTCTCTGTATTTCCTGTCCCTTTTCTTCCTGTTAATAAGCCATGGCTCATCCTTATCCTGACCCGGCCTATTCTTACTCGTACATTCTCCACCTCCCATATTTCATCCTTTAGCCAATATCCAATCTTATATCCGATCATATCTTTCCATGGTTTGTTTTTTTTTCTTTGTGGGGTCTGGTTTCTGTCTTTTTTGTTATATACTTTCCCCCCCCCCTCCCACTAGATTTATGATCCCTTTTTAGAGAAATAAAACAGATCATTTTTTGCTGTATTTCACGTCCACAGGTACTGCCCCCTGGTCCACAGAAACTCGTGTATTTCCCCTCTGGGGATGGACCTGCATTGATAGTGTTTGTTGATTAAAAATCTGTCCTGATGACACAAGACAGCAAACTAAGGACCAGATTCATTAAGGCTTTTCTCCCATTTTGTGTCTATGGGGAAAAAAAAACCCCAAAAAGCCCTTAGTGAGTCAGGTACTAAGGTAGCAGACTAACTGAGCCAGTGCAAATTTGGAAATTTAGATAACTCTGTGCTGCACAGTTTGGAGGCGTCAGGTTTGATATATATATATATATTTTTAATAACGCGCATGCTATGCTACGTTTATTAGAAGTCAATAAAATTTAGTAATCAATTGCTTAGGGTCGACGTATATTTCTGACTGTGGTTAATTGAAAATCGCAGAACAGACGCAAAAATTGGAGGCGTTGAGCGCCAAAGATACATAAGAGATGCGAAATAAGGTTTCGCACAACTTTCCCTCTTATTTAAAAATATCAGGGAATTTAAAGTTGTTGCCCGTCTTAGAAAATACTATACAGCCTGCCCCAAGCCCAAAGGTGAACAGAAGAAAATGAATTGTGCAAACCCAGGGCTGTTTTTCAATAGATTATCAGATAGAAAATATTATCAAGACGAATTTAATACGATTAGAGATGTTTCTTCCGGATTTTCATATATTGATTCAAGGAATTTTAATTTAGAGACCAGCTTTGCTATAATCCGTATTTATTACAAGATGATATAGTTTTATTATGGCAAGCTACCAAGGTCGATTCCACTAACTGAATAATCCGACATAAATTTCATTTTTTTTCCAAGGAAATATGGCATTAGGAATGTATGCAGCAGCCACGGTCATTATTGTGCATCTAGGAAACAGAATCAGAACTTAATAGTAAATTAATTCTGAGCGTTTGCAAAATCACATGGGGAGGGTGTGATTAAAATACATTCAGAGTCACAATAAAAGCAGCCCGGCTCTCACTGAAAATAGTGCAGGGTAGACGCCATTGAAATCCATTTAGAAACCGTGTTTTAAAGAACAAAATAATCAAGATAAAGGAGACACAAGCCACCAAGTACGAGTTGCAATACGGCAAAGTTCAGGTTAAATTGCTGGAAAGTAGTGGAGAGTTAACGTTTCATTTATTTTCCCTCTGTAGCACAATTTTTACAGAACGTGGATAAAATTTACTATCTTGAAACACTGCTTTTCCAAAGCTGCGCATAAGCTCATTGGTCCAATGCATCTCGTGCACGTTAATAATAATAATAATAATAATAATAATAATAATAATAATAATAAATCTATTTCTCTTCAGCATTTCCTGCTCCCCTTCCTTTTCTGCCTCCCTCACTACCTAATGGTCCTTTTCAGCCACTTCCTCCAGAACAGAGGGGGAGAAGCAAAGCGATCATAAATTCCTCATTAAAGATTTCGCACCAAGACAAAAAAAAAAAAAGTGTTAATGAGTTTAATTCCTGTCCTTTTTTTTTTTTTTTTTAACACCACTTATTTACTCCTGGCCCAGAGGGCTGATCCAGTCTTTTCTTTGTTGGGGGTTTTTAATTTGCCTTCTTTTCTGCCTTTGATGTGAAATTGTGACCTACAGCGCTTTAAAGTCTCTTTAGTGGGAGAAAACGGAGCGGGTTTTAAGCCCCATCTGCCCGCGCTCTGAACCGGGACCTTACCGGCGGCCTTTCACTCAGAAAATGATAGAAATGAAATGATTAAAAAACAAAACAAAACCCACACTAACAACAACAACAAGAAGAACCTGACATGGGCTTTTGAATGAATATTGGCTGCTCTGCTATCCAGAAACAGCAAAGTCCTTACAGCAGGAAGGCAATTAGACAGCTCGGGCAGTACTTTCCTGACACTCACGTTCACTTTTCTTTCCTTTTTCTACTCTAAGCCCATTCTTGAAAGATTCGGTTTTGATATCTTTCCCGTGGTTTTTTCTTTTTTTATTTCATTGGCTGTGGGGTGCGGAGGGAGGGGAGGGCGCTAACAAATCTCCGACCAAACCACGTTAAAAATAGGGGGGGGGGGGAACGGGACACACAAAAAAAAAAATCTCTCGGGGCAGGGTTAAACCTTCTGTAAAACACACAACTGATTGGTGATGGCTAAAACGAGATTTGAAAGCAACTCAAATAAAAAGATGGTTACGTCAGTAAACAGATTTAGAAAAGAAAAAAAAAAAAAAACAAACCTCGGTGGCAAACCCGGAGAGTGCTGTGGGCATGTGAGAGAGAAAGGGAGAGAGAGAGAGAAGGAGAGAGAGAGGGAGAGAAAGTGAGAGAGAGAACGAGAGAGAGAGGGAGAGAGAAAGGGAGAGAGAGAGAGGAGAGGGAGAGGGAGAGAAGGAGAGGGAGAGAAAGAGAGAGAGAGAAAGAGAAGGAGAAGGAGAGAGAGGGAGAGAGACAGGCAGGCAGAGAGAGACTGGGAGGGATAAGGAGGGGCTTGCGAAAGACTAGAAATGTCAATCAGAGGCGAGAGTCCCAATAATCTGAAGCAATCTGTTAGGACCTGACCTCGGTCCACTCAGATCAATAGGAAAAGTGAGAGAGGAAAGAGCCGGCGGATCGGGGACCGCAAGAGTCTGGGAAGGAGCCCCCCAGCCCCGTGATCCCCCCCTCACCTCCCCCCCACCACCCAGCCCTCTCCTGCCTTTAAAGACTTGGAAAGCGCCGAAAAGTGGATACCATCTTCCAGGGGGAGAAAAGATCCGGGCGAAGGCTGTGCTGTGCGCCTCTCTCTCCCTCTCCCTCGGCCCCCCTTTCCTCTCCGTTCCTCCCCTCCCCTCCACCATGGCTTTCCCTCAGCTGGGCTATCAGTACATCAGGCCGATTTACCCTGCGGAGCGCCAGGGGCTGGGCGGCGCGCGCGGCGGAGCAGAGCTGACTCCGGCCGGGACTCTTTCCAATGTTTTATCCTCCATGTACGGATCTCCCTACGCCGGGGCTCAAGGATACGGGGCTTTCCTGCCCTACGCCGCCGAGCTGCCCATCTTCCCGCAGCTGGTAAGCAGAAGCCCTGCCACAACCTTGCTTTTTTTCTTTCTTTTTTTTTTTTTGGTGAATTTTGCTTAGCACACAACCCCCTCTTCCGCTTCTTAAGAGTCTGATTTGATTTTATTTCCTAAAGTGTTTTGGTTTTTTTTCTTTTGTAAGCAAAACCCCTGAACCTCCTCCTCTTCCCTCAGGCTTCAATCTGTGACCTGGGAAGAGCTAGGAAGAATGCGCCATAAACTTATTCAAAGGGTCATCCGAACCTCTTATGCCTTAGACTCTCACTAGAAACCCCCTGCAAGCAGGTTAGTTTTCAGGTAGGAGCTTGATCACCCTCTTTTATAAAAAGCACTTTCATAGGCACAGAATGCAGAAAGCTTCATACTGGGCACAATCGAACATTTCCTTCCAGAGCGGCGAGTTTAGTTTTGCAGGGTGCATTTTATTTTTGCAGGGTGCATTTTATTTTTGGAGGGTGCATTTTATGATTATATTATTTCTGCACTTTAAAAGAAAGGAAACTGAAAGTATGCCTGAAAAAAAAAAAAGTTTGATCTGAAAGAGTGACAGATTTACTGAGCTTCTTTTCTATTTTAATTTTGCTTTTTGAGGTTTAAGTTTTGGCTTAAATGATTTTCATGGGGGATGGGGAAGGTGGCGAAGCGGAGGCGTGAAGGGGCTGTTTCCTGTTGTTTTAAAAAATTTATACTGTAAGACAGGGCTGACCGGTGGAGCAGGGGCTGTGGTAAAGTTCATGGGTCAGAATAAACATCGTTAACGAAGGCAACCCGGGTTCTTTTGCATTACATATATATTCCTTTTTAACTTTTACACACTACTGGAAAAGCTACCCTGGATCAATACAAAAAAAGAATCATAATAATAATAATAATTCATATTTCTTCTACCTTGTTTGCATGTAATGAACTCCATGCTGGAAATGGTATCAAAGCACTCGATCCTGTCCAGTGTGACAGCTTTTTTTTTTTCTTTCTTTATTTATTCTGCTAACCTGTTTGTGCTAAAAGTTTCAGTTTAGCTCTGTTTACAATAATGTGCACGGTCTGACTGGAGGGGGAGGTGTGTGCATAGTATAATGGAAATGCTTGGGCAAATATTATGATAGCAGAGTGCTAGGGGGGCAAGACTTCCCAAAACGAGTGGCCCAGTCCCCTTTCAGGTAAGTTTAACATGGAGCAAGGTGGTTGCTTTGTTTGTGTTTTGTTTTTTTTTTTGTCAGTCCTCTGAAATATTCTGTTTTGTTTTTTCCCCCTTATGACCCCCCCAGGGTGCCCAGTATGAGCTGAAGGACACCCCAGGAGTGCAGCACGCCGCCTTCTCCCACCCTCACCCAGCTTTCTACCCCTATGGGCAGTACCAGTTCGGAGATCCTTCCAGGCCCAAAAACGCCACCCGAGAAAGCACCAGCACCTTGAAGGCCTGGCTGAACGAGCACCGCAAGAACCCCTACCCCACCAAGGGCGAGAAGATCATGCTGGCCATCATCACCAAGATGACCCTCACCCAGGTGTCCACCTGGTTCGCCAACGCCAGGAGGAGGCTCAAGAAGGAGAACAAGATGACCTGGGCTCCTAGGAGCAGGACGGACGAGGAGGGCAACTCCTACGAAAGCGACCACGAGGGAGAAAGGGACAAGAGGGAGGACGAGGAGGAGATCGACTTGGAAAACATCGACACGGAGAACATTGAGAGCAAGGAGGACCTGGACGACCCGGACCAGGACCTGCACTCCGATTGCAAAACGGACGCCAGGAGCGACTCGGAAACCTCCGACGGCTCCGACGACCTGAACGCGTCCGAGGAAAGGTTCTTCAAATCTATGGTGCACGACAGCCGAGTCCTGGAGGGGGGGGACAAGTGTAAACTTTCCCCCGAAATAAAAATGGGGTCGCCTCACGGCGAGCAACTCAAGAGGCACAGCGTTTCCCCCGGCTCGGCCCCGGCCTCCGAGGGCGGCCTGGCCGCGGTGCAGAAGCCCAAAATCTGGTCCCTGGCGAGACCGCCACCACGCGGACGTTAACCCCCGCAAATCCCCCCCGGCCGGGGCTGCGCCGCCGGGCCAGCGGGCCAGACCTTCCTGGCCCCTCACCACAGACTCATCTCCTGCCCCGGCAGCAATTCCCCAAACTGGACGAACCGGGCCTTCTCGGCCCAGCAGCTCACTTTACTGAAACTCCAGCCACTTTTTTGCAGGGACTGAGCTCCACGCAGGCAGCCTCTGGCGCGGGCATCGCCGCCTTTGCAAGACAGGCAGAGCAAGTTCAAAGCACAGAATCCTCGGTAACAGGTGATTGCTGGTCTCCGACGCGCGCTAATTAACGCTGCTTATGTATTATGCAAAGGGTATCGTTGTGCTGGCTAATTCATACCACTGAAAGGGGCACTGCAGCGGAGAGCATGTACTAATCTGCGCCTCTCTTACCTATAGAGAACTCCAGTCCTAACGATTACATTAGTCATAGGAAAAAAAATGAAGGTTGTAGCAGCATATCTTTATATTTAATAGAAATGATAACAATATTACTAAATTGCTTCAAATATCCTTTGAGCTTAATATTTTTTTTTTTTTACAGTATGGCCATGGAGCCTTCGAGATTTCACTTAGAAAGGCCAACACGATTTTGTCTACAGTAGTAACGTTTCTTCTATAAAACAAAAATTGATCATATGTAATGTTTTTATTGTGATACATCTCTCAGCAGTATTTAGCAACCCATTGCAAGATTTAGTTATACATTGTTTCCTAGTACATCTTCTGTTTATATAAAATACACATTAACTGTTTTAAAATCATATGCGAGGTAATTCAGTAACTTGGGAGTTAAATTCCAAGAATGCCCTAATAGAATAACCACAGTATTACATTATAAAGTTTATTTACAAAATATAATGCAATATTCTATTTTGCAGCATATTTTTCAGTAAAGTAGTTTTATTAATTTTAAAAGGCCTTACTTACCGTACTGAAGAGCTGAAACGGGAGAATGTGAAAAAAGTAGCTTGATCTGTGTAAATCTAGGATAACCAATAATAATTCTTCTCCTTCGGTTTAAGAGACCCCTTTGAAAACAGATTGCTTAATTCACAAAAATGAAGTTGTATACTTTTTTTTTGTTTGTTTGTTTGTTTCAATGTTTTAGATCGCTCTAGTGCCTTGGAAGTGGAGAAAAAGTTACTAAAGAGAGCCTTCCAGCCTGTCCAGAGACGGTGAGTGCGCGAGAAACCCCCCCGGTTTGGCTCTCGATCTCGGTCAGGGAATTCGGGGCTAGGCCCGGTGCATTTTGGGCATGCGTCTGATTAAGTTATTGCAGCAGGAGAAGGTTTTCAGAGACAACTTCCCCCCCCCCACCCTTGTAACGCCGCCGCACTAGATTGCTCAGTTGGAAGTGGTGGTCCGGTTGCATTTTAAGACCTGTATAATCCTGGTCAAAAATAAGTCGTGAGAGTTGTTTTATTTTTATTTTTATTTTGTTAGTGTTACTGTAATCCTATTTAGCATTGCCCCTTATAACTGATTCCTAAAAAAAATGTATAGAAACCTGTGGGCAATGCTGTAAACAAAAGCTGATTTGGCTATTGCAGTAGAAGAATGACCACAGGAACCGAGCTCTCAATACCAAAGTTTTTCAGCCGTCTAAACTTGGACTATTTTCTATTTATAATGCTTTAAAAAAAAAAAAAATCCCCACTGCTAATAAAGCAATCCAACTTAAAGTGGCAATTTACTGAGAGCCTAAATGCAAATCCTAAATACATTTTTTTTTTCTGTGTCCTTTCTTTCAGGCCACAAAACCAACTTGACGCAGCTCTGGTTCTATCAGCGTTATCTTCATCATAGTCCTTTTATTTTATTTTTAAATTGTTATAATGACTGTAAAATAATAATAATAATATTATAATAATATGCCTCTGTATAGTTACACCTTGTAAGCATGCCCGTGTATTAAAATTAAACAAGAAAAAACAAAACCGGAATCTGTACTATGGTATAGCTGAGTTTGTGAGGTTTTTCTTTTTTTGGAAGTCCAGTGACAATTAAGTGTCTCGGATTTTTTTTTTTTTTTTGTATATACAGCAAAAATGTACATACGTGTGAACTAAATTGTACAAGAAAGTATATATTTTTGGCTAATAAATGACTGTTGCCTCTTTGACTACATCTTGCGTGAGACAACAAATGGATTTTATTTATGCATTATTAAACTGTGAATATAGTATGGATAATCAATCAAGCATGTAGTACTGGATTTGCAGTACAAAGAGGGAAACAGCATGATAAAACGAACCACGCAAAAAAAAAAAAAAAAAAAATCCTAAGCAATATCTACTTAAGGCTTTATAGTGTAAATTAAACAGTTTTTGTTGTTTGCTGTTTGGAGGTAGCTAAGATCTTCAGAGAAATTTATTTGCGGTTGCTTTTATGCAATATGGAAATCAACATTTGCAAAGCGAAATATTTGTGATTTAAGGAAGATTGAACATCGCGTGAGGCAAAAGTTCAAAACGAATGGTAGCAAGTCACAATATAGGCTGTTTTTCCCTAATTGAGGGCAAGTTAAAAAAAATATTACAAAATTGTGATTTTTTTTTCTAAATTGGCAAACGGGCAATCTCGGCAACGGAAGTAACACAAACCTTGTTCATGCAAGTTGATCAACAAATTCATTGATTTTTGAAAGACAGTTTTCCATGAAAGAAAAAGCTGAAAGAGAGAGAGAGAGAGCGGGTGATTGGGGAAGAGGTGTTTTCGCTTTCGGTGGAATATGAAATTTGGATCAGGAGCGCCCTCTATAGGAAGAAACGAACCTCGCTGTAAATCACACCTTCTCAGTTCTGCTCTTTGAAGAGGGCTTTGTCATTTTTTTTTTTGCACAGGTTCTTTTGCCGAGAGAGCTGATGTAGCTTTAAAAAAAAAAAAAAAAAAAGAAAAAGTCGAATAAACAAGGCGGGATATGGCGGTGAGCAGCAAGGAGGTTTTGGAGTTGGCAGGGGAGAAAAAAAAAACAATTCCTTTTGGATAACTTTCCCTTGGTGTGGGTGGCTCACTGTGAAGGACCCAGTGACGATGTCTGGGGCCCCAGAGGACCTTATTAGCCCTTGTTAAGATATTGATTTCTCCCCCCGTCGAATCGGGTGGCAGAGGTGGATTCCATTTAAAACAAAAAAAAAAATATCATCAGAGTAATAAAATCAGGCTTTAGGAACAAAGCGCTATTTTTCTTCTTCTCTCTCGCTCTCTGTTTAATTGGCATTTTTAAAGGACGACCTTTTCACTTTTAAATAATCTCTCCCCCGCGGGTTAATTGGATGAGTGGGGATGACAAAGAAATGCCCTTCTTTTACTTTTTTTTTTTTTTTTGGATCCCCTTAATTTATGCTAAATACAACAGCTAAAACAAATATTTGACAACACAGGCGCAGAGCTGTCAGGAAAGGAGGCCCGGAATTCCCAAATATCCGGTCGGATACTACCTGGGGACGGCTTTGCTGGCAGGTCAATAGGAAAGAGCACAGCATGGGTCGGCGCGAGTCTTAAACAGGGAACAGAAATTGTACTTGAAACAATATTTTGCTGTCGAGCCTAAGCAATATTTGGGAGGGGTCCTCAGGCTTGCAACCGATTTCTTCTGCTTTTGCTTAACCTTAAATAAGTAGTGAAAAAGACTTCATGAGATCCCGCGCTCCAAGCAGCCCTTGCAATTTGGTTTTTAATTAAAATAGTTGCAAATTGCACCGGTTTAGTTGCAGTGGCTGAAAACTTTTAGCTCCATTTCCTGAGCGAAGTGCGGAAATGGGCAGAGCTGGGGGAGGTCAAACCGCTTACAGCGGCCTCAGGTTTCTGCAAAAAGTGAGAGGAGCCGGCTTCCTGCAGTGCGAACTTCCTTCTGTTGCTTGTGTCTCTCCCCCTACCAAAATTAAAGCAGACACGCGGTAAGGATGTGACCCTGCCTTGTAGATTTAGTTAAATCACCGCAATCAAATTAAAACCATCCCTGCAGGGGAGTTTTGTGGGCAGTTAAAGTTACAACGCGACATCTTGCGCTGGGCGTTCACCAAGTTAAAAATGAAATCTTTGTTTATTTTTTTTTAATGAAACCGAACAGGAAGAAGACATATTATGGCTAAAAGAACGCATTCCTAGAACATCCGAACATTAAGAAACAGACAAAGTTGATTTTAATTTCTTATTTTTATAATTCCATCTTTTTTTTTTTTTCGAAAATATCGAAGGCAAATGTTTAAACAAAAGATTTGACTGCAAATCATCAGGACATTTTTAGGCTTGAGAGAAGAATTAAACCGATGTTAAATTACGAACAGAAGCACAGAATTGACATGCTTCAAGTTTAGACAGCACAGGACATGCAAACGTACAGGGCTGTGCAATATTGACATTTTGAAGTCATAGTGATATATACATGTATTATTTTTAGAATTTGGATGCAATAGACTCATTTTGTAACCCTAGAGGTAGGTAAGAGATAACATCTTTTTTTTTAAGCATTAAGTGATCAGTATTTTAACTGAGAAGCTTTTTCCCCCCCCCCCCCCCTTGTTGTAAATGCAATATGATATAAAATCCTGGCTGCAACGCCTTACTTTGTTGCTATGGGTTTAGAGGAAGAGATAAGTACGAAAATACATAGCAAAGGTTTCGTGTGTTAGGCGGATCGCTCTGAATATGTTTGCTTTACTGATTCGCTGATCGCCGCAGTCACTTGTATTACCCTGCTTTTTCGCTTTCAACAACAGCGATGGTGTTTTTCACTTTTCTTTTCTTTTCGGATGCTGAAAAGGTAATCTGGGAGGAAACAACCCCCAAGCTTTTCCCTCGCCCAATTTCGATTGCCGCGAAATGTTTTTTGAATGCAGTCATTGGCATTCTCTGAGCTCACGCCTGCAGCTCTGCAGGAAACCGCCATGTTAATGCGGCGCAGCAGCAGCAGCACTGCCCGCCACCCCCCCAGCCGGAGGTCAATGCCTGGGTGAAGCTAGCGCCCCCCTCTGGTCGCTGCCGGAAGTGGCCCCACTCCGGGCCAGCCAGGCGCAAGGCCGCAGCGCCCTGCTCGAGCCACTGCTGGCCGCCTTCCTGTCTAATCAATTATCTTGCAACTAGTCCTTCTTCGAGGTGAGAGCTCATTATGCATATTCATAAATCACCGCTCCCAAACCTGACACTGATTGATGTAATCATCTCATTCCTGCTTCCCCCTCTCTCCCCCCCCCCTCCCCCCCTCCTTTCTGCTTGCCCCAGCCATGGAGCCATGTGGAGGAAGTGCCAGAGTCAGGAGATGGGGTAGGATTGAGACTTCCTCCTCCTTGTCGTCAAGCTGATTTATCTGGGCTGAATTAAAAAAAAAAAAAAAAAGTTTGGGCAGTGGAACTCCCTAATTACCACCTACAAAATAACTAGATGCGTGGAGCTTCTGACAGGGCTGTTGTGCAACCGAAATGAGAAATAATGGAGGGCTTTGTCGCGTGAGGGGCTTTGCTGTAGTCCTGAAGAGCACAGGACATTTGTAACAAGGCGCTGTCAGGGTACTAGGAGTCTCGGTGTTTCAGAGAGGACTTTCCCAAACCTGTGCTCTGGTGACTGCACGGAGATTTTCAGGCTGGCTGCACTGAAAATGCCGGAGAAAGACGTGCTTATGTCGCACGCATGTTGGCTGTGGATAGCTTGAAAACCCCACTGGCTGGAGGGTCACCAAGGAAGGCCTGGGGGGCCCCTGGTTTAGTAGAATGGTAAGCCGAGCCCTTTGTGTTATGTGTTTTATCTTTTAGAAAATCAGGTGCCCTTGGTTCATTGTCCCTTCCAAGCCACTCTGCGCCTCTAACCAAAAGCCATGGATGAGTGAGGGCCCCCAACCCAATGCCGCCGTTCCGTTCATGGCAATGCTTGCGCCTTCGGCGCTTAGGACAGAGTGAAGCCGACCTGGCTCACCCCCTTTACGTCCATGGAGATGCAGGCCTGACTTTTATTAGGGAAATCAAAACTACAGGCACCAGGACTGCGCGATATGCGGAGTCACTCAATAACGCTAATGTTGAAAGCGAGCATTAAAGTTTTTCACAACCATTTTTAGGAAGAGAGCATAAAGGTTTAGCTTATTATTGAACATTTCTCTTTAAGATTTGTCAAAGGAATGTTGACATTGACCCTTCCATATCTATTCGTACTTTGAAAGAATGTATAAATTAACTTCAAAAGAAAATATATGGGTCCAGATGTACTAAAGTTTATTTCCTAGAGACTGACAATGGAACAAGCCTCCTACGTCTGACCCGCCATATTTAAAAGAGCATTAGTTTTACGCTGATTGGAAAGTGAATAGCACAATATTTCATTTTAGTTTTATTTATTTTGTTTTTAATTTTTATATACCGACATTCTTACATCCGATGTAAATCATACTGGTGTACATTAAACAGAATAGCAGGAAATACATTTCCATAGTCTAAGTTTTAGTCCTGGCAGTTCCTTCTGGTTCATCTAGAACTGTCCTTCCCTATTTTCTTGTTTTCATTAAGGTTTCCAACCCCTCAGCTGGGGTCCGCTTAGCAGGGCTGCCTCCAGAGTCCTCTAACAGTGGGGGGGTCCCTGAGTTTGGGCCTCCAGCCTGCTTCTTTTGCACCACCACTCGGGCTCGCTCCCTGCTAGGGGGCCGGGAGGTGCTGCCTTCCCGGCATCCTGCGCCCCAACTGGCCCCGGGAGGGAACGGAAGACCTGACCAAGGCACCTGGCCACGTGGCACAGCAGTGAGCTGTCCCATGAGCCAGCAGGCTGGCCACGGTGCATTTTACTTCCCATTTTGCTATAAATGTTCAGTAAAAAGAGCCGTTGCAACAAATCAAGCGGTAATGGTAACCTGCGTGATTCATACTCTACAACTTTTAGAATTGTGTGATGGACATAAGATAAAATGTCATAATAGGTTTCCACCATAACTGTATTAACACGGTGTTTAAAGAAGCTGTAAACAAGACTTTGCATATCTGTGCACAACTATTGGTTAAAATATTTGCTGTGAGTTGAGTGCATTCCTTATGCCAAAACACTGGTGTTTGAGGATAGATTTTTTTTAGCTTATAGTTTTAGAAAACTATTAGTAGCGCAGAATATGCTGATTTGATAGGGCAGGCTAAAATATATCGAGAATAATTATTCTCTTGTCTCTGGAATAGCTATGCTCTCATTTTGACTGCAAAGTTTCGGGGCCCGGGAACTCCCTTATTATTTATTGTTACCTGCCTGACTTGTTGTTAACCATTAATTGTATCTCTGTGTTGTTGTTCCCATGTTTACATTGCATAGAGCCGTGCACCCTCCCAACATATAAAAATCAAATGTAATAATTTATCTCAGTAATGCACAGGCCAAAACTGATTTGCAAATTGAAGTCTAACCCTTGCTATTTAAAGTGTTTGAGAAGCAAATCCTAAAAAAAAAAAAAAGTCTCTGCTTTATGATCATGATAAATCTTTTATTAAATGCTGTGAAACGTGAACAAAGCAATAATGGTTGCTTGGTAACTATGCATGGCCAACAGGCCTCTTTACTATTCAGTAATGGAAGATATTAACCAACATTTTGCTTAAAGCTACACTGAGGCCCATTTCCATTAGGACCTGGTGTCATTCATTTATCACACGTTAAATGGATGTCCTTGTGGCTAATGAGTAATAATCAAACAGTGACTTCACTTTATTCCTTTGCTGCCAGCAATGTTAAATACTCTGATGGAGTCCCTTTGCTGACACACTAGAGAATACAGTTAAAAATTGCTAAAGGAAATTCTCTTCAGAGATGCAGTCTTATAATCACGTGTTGAAAATAGCATTGCTTTTGTATTCTGTAAGACAGATTCTGCTCTTTCAGGTTGAGATTGCGAGAAGTCCGTGCTATTTCTGTTATAGTGTGCAAAATAATTTTAGTGACTTATTAACATAGAACTGCATTCCAGAAGTTGGGCCCCATTCTGCTGCTCCTTTTGATCAATTTTTTTTTCAACTGGCTTTATATCCATCATAAGTCTGTTTCAGGCCCTAAGCAGAGATACTTAGATGTGCACAGTGGTATAATGGTAAAAAGCAGATTGGACCCTCTGTGCTAAACCTGGTTTATATTGGTGTACATCGGCTTTAGTAGTTGAATCAATTAATAGAGAAAGGTACGCTTAAGGTGTTTTCTAGTGTAATCGTTCTGTTTTATGGGCTCTGTATAAACGTCCCCGGGTTTCGCGGTTTTCTTTCTTGAAGGGAATCTACATGCTGAGAGGCAGAACTGGCCAATTCCAGTTTTTCTGGAGGGTAGATTTTACTCTCACAGAGAGGTAATGTGCCAGCCAGCAAGGCCCGAATCAAGCCCTTAGCTATGCTGAGAGCTGCAGTTTGTTTCGTTTTAAGTTGCTACCTAAAATGTTAGTTGCCTTTTTCCTTTTATCTAGTGACTTATTTTTGCAGCATGCTAGCTAAATACAAGTAATATTATTCAGGATTTCTGTTAACTTCAGTTTCGAGAGTTTTCTCATCTAAAAATATGTGAAAGGTTTATAAATAAACCAAGAGGGTCTATAAATAAAAAAAAATAAATGTTTCTTATTACTGTGCTTTCGAAAACCCATGAGAATACATCTGAGTTGGGGGGTGAGGCATTTTTTGGCTTCCAAATATTAAAAACAATTTTAACTCTGGTATCACTTATTTTGTAAGATACTTTCAGGGACAGTGACTATCATGAGGGAGAATACGCTTCTACAGTTAATAGTTTAGATATTAGAGTTTATCATGGTAGGTGAAGAAACAGGATAAGAAATGTAACATAAGAAATGACAGGACATATTATTTTTACAATTAAACTAAAGAAACAGGAATGTGTTATGTTGCATCTGGGTATAGATGTGTTAGGTACGACTGCATTTGTCAGTCCAAACATGAAAGAGTGTTTCTCCAGATATGGCAAGCATACTAAATTGGATTCACATTGTACTGTTCATGGAAATAGGACTTTTAGTGATAGGGTTTCCGAAATGTGCTACCAGGTCATCCTAAAAAGATGGCCTGGACAACACGCAAAACACAGAGAGTAAAAGGACAGAGGGTAACAATGCTGCTGATCTTCTTATTACCCATTACAAGCTGAATCATAGAAAGATAAATTGACTTCCCAAAATCAGACAGAGTTAGTTTCAACTCTCATCTCAGGAGTACTGCTAGTGCTTTCTCTCAAAGGCTCTGAGATGGAAAAAGATTTTTCCCATACACATAAAAACTAACTGTAACCAGTTGGATTTGGGCAGACTGCTCTTACTTTTGTAATTGACATCCTAGGGTTGTTTTTGTCCTGATTGTTTGTGTTTGAAATGTTTTTACTATGGCTTGGAGAGAGACTTCAAACAGGGCGGCAGAGCTCTAGTGTACATCTTACCTCATCTTACTGCGTATAGACAGCTTGAAGAAAGAGATCAGGAGATTAAAAGGAAACTTTTTTAAATTGATAAGAGCATATAAGTAGAATTGGTCATAAATAAGGGAAAAAAAAGTGAGGATTGGGGAGAATGGACAGATACAATTTTGCTGGTCAGAAAGAATGTACGGGCCTATGCTGCCAGAGTAGATGTAGCAAAGATTGATCAATGTGAGATACAGGCCATCACGAGTGATTCCCCTTCCCTTATAGCAGGCTTTAGTTTATGGCAGTGGTCAGTAAGAAAAGTGGGACCCTATCACTTAGATCAGGCTTGAGTTGGGGATTGTGGATTATATGGTTGACAGGAGCTGCATGGATAGATTCAGTGTGGCCACAGAAGTAAATGATAGAAAATAAAGAACTGTTTTTATTCAGCATTCATTTTAAAACCTTAGTGCCTGCTGGAGAACATCCAAAGGGAATTTCTCACCCCTGGAAAAAATGCTCAGTATTTCTTTCCTCTGAATGTTTTCTGGGGTTTTTTTTTGGTTTTTTTTTTTTTTTTTAATTTACTGGCTAATCCTGCAGAATTTCGGGGGGTTGCCTTGCTTTGTTGTGCTCTCATTAGACTTACTATTGTGTGAACAAAAACCTGTGTTTGATAACTATAGAGAGTTATGTCTACAAGTTGAACAATTCGAGAGCTGCCCCGTTGGGGTCATACTCAAATTGGATCTCAAAATATAGTTTTCAAATTATTTGTCTGCTAATTCTAAGAAGCATGGGAGTGAAAGAGCTAAGTGGATTACCCGTGCAGAATGGTGGGAGATTGCTCGCATGCTTCATGCACATTTTTACCAAAATTGAGAGCCCATGTGGCAAGTGCTGTTTTTAAGTCAGAGGAAAAACATGTCAATCAGTTGGGTTTGGAATGATTTGCTGTCTGACCATGGTTATTGCAAAGCACCATAAGGTGTACGGTTATGATCACTTGCACAAATGGAAGCGATGGTACCATTCACCGCAAACGCATGTTATTTGTAATGCAGGAAACGTGCAATTAGGAGGCCTAACTATACTGAACATTAGATTAGTGGGCCAATACTTAATTTTTAAAGCACAACATTTGTATTGTAGTGAGACTTCCGGTATACGTAGGCAGTATCTTCCTGCAGAGGAAATGGTATTGTAGCAAACAGTAAATTACTTCATTTGTATATGAGCTGAGAAGATATTACAGACTAGTGGTAGCTTGCAGAGCAAAAAGCGCTAATTTGACAGCTGCAAGGAAGATCATTTCAGAAATAAGGGACACTGGGTCAATATTGTTTCAACTTCCTAAAGCAATTTTAATTAGATCTTGCAAATTATGTTTATCTGATACAAATTATATGGCATTTCTTTTGTGTGTCGGAATGGAGCCGTCATTGGTCGGTCAAACTGGTAAATTTGAAGAGCCGAGCACATGGAACGGCTTGCAACATGCAGGACTGAGAATGCCCAGGGAACATGGAGAGGGGACCTCAGTAAAGGAGGCGGACTTGGACTCTGTCCATTCTTTGCCAGCACCTCCGTGGACGGTGCATTCAGGCAGTGGCCGCCCAGGCCCCCAGATGTAAAAATGGCATCTCCATTGTGCTGCTGATCTCACTTTGAAGCTGCCACTGCCCTTCCAAATCCCTTTATAAGGCTGCCTCACTTGTCCTTCCTGAGCATCCGCCACAAATATATGAGTCAGAGAGAAGCTAAATGAAGGATGATGGGGGGGCTTTCTGTTGTATCACCCCAAAGTGCAAGTAGTAATAAAAAAAAAAAATATTAAAAAAAAATGCGACTGTTGCAGTCTTTATTTCTGCGAAGTGGCAGGCATTATGATCACTAAAACCAGCTGCGTTTATGCATAAGCAAGAAAAGAAAACTCTGTCACAGTGCATGGGCGACCTGTTAAAACTAGAAAAAAAAAAGCAAAAGCAATGTAAGTTTGTTGGATAGAGAGCATCTCCTACGTAGAAAAATGAAACTGTTTTGTAATACCGTTGCTGATATAAATAAAGTGTTTGTAATTAGAAGGGCACGTTTAAAAACTGCCTCCCCTCCGATTTTTACATTTTATATATATATATCTCTAAAGGATTGTGCAAGAGAGGAGCTTCATGATAAATCTCTTCACGGCCCCTGCCGGTGTCCTTCTGCGTGTTAGAGAGAGTTTAGACAAAGGCCGGCAAAGGTCTTATTCTCCAGGCCAGGGCCTGCGGAATGGGGAGGGGGGGCGGGAGATGTTGATTTCATGGCTTTTGTTAGCAGAGGTTGGGGAACTGAATTCTCTCACTGAATTAGAATAGTAACAAGTGGGAGCGGGGACCTCTCAGGCTTTTGTAGTGCACTCATCTGAGAGATTGTGCTTTTCTCAGCCCTTCAGATTTATTTTGCCCAACGTTACAGGGCAATTATGGAAATGCGCCCTTTGAAGCTGGACCGATTTCTCTTTATTTTCTTCTCCCTGACAAAGCAAAGCTTCCCCTCCCCCCCCGACTGCCTTTTTTTTTCCCCCTCCCTCCCCCTGGCAAGTAGGCAATCATTAGACAGTGGGGTTTCGAGTGGTCATTCCAACATTCTTTTGAATAGTGATAAAAAGTGTTCATAAATGTATGCTAAAAAAAAAACCCAACAAAACAACAACAACAACAAAAAACCCAAACAGACTTTTGAAGGTTTTGGGAAGGAAGTGGCAGCGGCAGCAGAATGAGCCGCTAGAAATGGCTCCGTGTAGGAGACGTGTTGCTGCATGACACCCTTCCTAGGAAAAGGGCCTCCGCCAGCTCAAGGTTGCGGATGAGTGGCAGGCGTGGAGCGTCCTGGGCGAACCGATTGGCTGAGCTGCTGGAGGGGCCTGCCACGCCAGCAGAGTTGTCAGCTTTGCAAATCTTAGCCGGATAAGTGCTTTGCTCCTTCTCCCTCGCATCCCAGTAACAAGAGGCCCAGAACCAACACTACTGTGCTTTCTCAGCTTTGTACATTATTTATCATTGTAGTTCAGAATCTAGAGGCTGCCTGTGAACTTATAAGACATGGGGGTTTTTTTTTCCCTTCACTTGAGATACTAATGTTAAGAGAAATGTGTCTGAAAGTCAGTGTGGCAAGATCTGCAGAAGCCTCTGAGAGCGTCTTTTTTTTTTTTTTTTTTTACCCCTCAACATAATGGATCAGCTGTATTTTTCTTTTATTTGCTGTACTATAGCTTGTGTATTTTTGCTTTCTTTTGACGTCCTTTGCAGTTTTAATTGACATTTTCTGGGCCTTGAGTCAAGCGTTGCATGCACTTTAATCAGAAGGAAATGTTTTCAGCCCTGCTAATTCTATTTGTTAGCTGTCTTTCTATTTCTTTACTACCCTACATAGACCTCCAGAATGCTATTGCATTTAACAGCATGACGTTAGTGAACTTAGCACGTGAAATATGCATGGCAAGACATTCCTGTGGGGGGGTTAGGGTGACATGCATTAGTCGTAAATATGTTTAAGAAAATGGAATGGAGTAAGGTTAATTTTATGGACTATTAATACTTTTCAGCAAGGTCCTATAGAGGTGTCGTGTCTTTCCCCCAGATATCCTGAGGGTTTAACCTGTGTACGGTAGGAAAATCATATTGCAGTTTAAAAAAAAAAAAAAATACAAATATTGCCACCAACCTTAGTTTCCAGAAGAGGGATGTGCTGTCTCAGCGGTGATAGCATGGTCTGATAGTATAGACTCAATGATAGGCTAATGAATGTGTGTGCAGTGGGTGGAGGTCACACTCTAATCTAGTAAAACATTAATATTATTAGGGGAGGTATGAAATAATTTTTCCCATTGAACTGGATGGAAATACTCGTGACACATTTGTCTTGCACTGTAAATGTTGCCAGATTTTTTTTTAGACATCTATACTTGTAGTTTGAATTTACTGGTGGCTGTAAGTTATAGAAACTAAAGAAAATCTTTTTTTTTTTTTTTTTGCCATTTCAGAAAAAAATAGGAATAGCAATGTGACTTTGAGGGTAACTTTCAAACAACTCGGTGCGGCATGCACAGATTATAAAATGCACCTATATCAGCCTCCAAATAATATGCCTGTATGTATGTTTCCATGCCGATACCTGCAATGCATTGAAAGCGCGCACTTTTCCTACCTATTTTAAAAAATGCGCGCAAGTATTTTACACACGAAAGACGGTCACAGCTTGCTCGTGCAAAAACCCTGTTTATGCCCAGAAGTCTGTGTACTTTAAAACACGTGCTCGTAGCTGAAATCCCCAGTTTGCCAAAAACCTCACCAGCTTGCCCAGTCCTTCTCCAGGACATTGAGACCCTCCTGGTTCTTCCCCCTGAACTCCCCCTCCCCAGTTCATCCAGAGCTCCCACTCAGCGGATAATAAACCATACATACATCTGACATCAATTACTCATGGTAATTACAGGTGTAAAATTGCACAAACCAAGTTGTTAAGTGTAAGCAAACGAGTCCTCTTATAAAATTAGCAATTTACGCACGTAACTCATGGCCATGCCCTGCCACGTCCCCTAGACCGCTCCTTTTTCTCATGCGTAAAAGTGTGCGCGAGTCCAAAAATACGCACATACTTTTGATGTTTTTAAAATAACATGTACACGAGTACAGGTAACTTACATGTGTATATTTTAATTTGATGCATGTAAATGATTTGAATATTCATTCCTTAGTCATTAAATAAGATCCCTATGAAAGATGGAGCACAAAATTCTCATCCAGTTTCCACTGTTCACTGTGTGACCTTGTGCAATTAACTTTAGCTTAGGTGGCTCCAAAAGTCCTTTGGATTCAAATATTCCTAGCAGGAATAAAGTGCTAAAATATTATAAACCACCTTTATTGCTTTATTGGAGGAGCTAAACTACAACAGGTAAGTTTTTCTACTGTGGAGACCTTACTTTGAAGGGGATCATTTTTATCAATTATTTTTTGTTCTTTTAATGTTTAAAAAAGAGATTTTTTTGCATGCGTGTTATAAAATACAATATCCGCGCGTACATGTGTGGCAGATTTTAACATCCGTGTGCACATGTGCGGTCAGGTGGCGTCCTCCGCGTGCAGGAGGGGAAATTTAAAGACAATGTGCGATGACGCGGTTAGGGCTTTCCCAGTTCCCTATACCCCTCCCTAACCTTCCTAGCCTTTCTCCTCTCCTCCAGGACCCCTAACCCTTTCCTAGCTATAATAATTTTTGCTGTTTTTTTACCCTGCTGAGCTGAAGGCTTTGCGTGCTGGCTGGCTGCTGGTACCGCTTTCCCCGCGATAGCGGCTAATGGCGCTGTCCTGGCCCACCCCTCCTGAGAGGCCCGGCACTCTGGGATTTATGCGTGTGGCCGGGCTCGTTGTAAAATGTGCACGGCACACGCAAGGCCCGGCCACGCGCGTAAACCGCGACATTTACACGCGTAGCCCTTTGAAAATGTACTTGTAAATGTTTGGGTACTTGCCAGGTACAGGTGACTTGGATTGGCCACTGTTGGACACCGGCTTGATGGACCCTTGGTCTGACCCAGTATGGCATGTTCTTATAGAGTGCTACAATTAGGATTTTAATAAAAATGTTATTTTCTATATAATTTTGAAGCACTTTTTTCCATATGCCTTTTAATTCCAAGGCAATTTAATTAAGAGTGAGCAGTCAGATTAGTCAATACTCCCTCACAGGCTTAGCAGCGGTTCCAGGCACTATTGGGTAGTAAACAAATAATGGATTAAATAATTTTTATTAAAATGCATGATATATTTTATAAGAAACGCATACATATAGTTTATATTTTAGCACCGCTTAACCACTGGGGACGGTTGGATTTTTCAGTGAACTAGTTTGAAATTGTCATGCTCAATGTCAGATTTAACCGCTGTTTGTCTTGTACAACACTTTGTACGCTGATAGCCTTACAGAAAGGAATGATTATTGCAAATGATGTTGTTACTATTCATGTAGGCAGCTAGCTGTAAACCGTTCAGTTTTTAATGTTGACATTACTAGAGTCTATCTGCTTCCTAGTCAAGTCATTCTTCCAGCCACCAGTGGAGTGAGAGATGACATACTGGCCAGCTTCTTACTCGTAGCTTAGATAATTTAACAAATACAGCTCTTTTCTTTCAGCTTGCCAGGTGTAATTAAAAGGGGAACCCAGTGAAGTATTTTAATTGATAAGCTTCCCTTATCCTCTGACTTGCTGCTAAGTTAAATTTTGCATTGAGAATGTGACATTGCTGCTTTAAAATGTAAGTGCATGTCATAGCAGACTGAATGGAAACGTGAGGTATAGAAGATCTGAAAACTGGGAACATCAATAATAAGATCCTAGACAGCTAGCATTCACTGCCTTGATACTCATAACATTTTTAGAAAATTGTCAGCTAAAACTGTTTAAAATATTCCCCAAATCTCAGTTAAAAGCTGTTAAAAGTACTATATTTTGCTCAGTAGCTGGGATGTTATCATAACGTCAGCTCTAGAAATTGGGAACCAGAGCTATCTGAAAATTCTGGAAATTTTCATAAAATGTGTGATAATGTGTACATACCAGTTTCTTCCCAAACTTTTTTTTTTCATGGCTAGAAACACTGCATCTGCTCATAACTAATGGTGGTGGCCTCCATAATCCAAAGAATGCATCGGGTCACGTTTCAAAGGGGTCAGCTTGATAACTTTCAGGCCGATACAGTACATGTTTTCCCTTACCCATTATTCAGTAAGGGGCGGAAAACGCACGTCCAACCCGCAGCACCTAATAGCACCCTCAACATGCAAATGCATGTTGATGGCCCTATTAGGTATTCCTGCGCGATACAGAAAGTAAAATGTGCAGCCAAGCCGCATATTTTACTTTCAGAAATTAGCGCCTACCCAAAGGTAGGCGCTAGTTTCTGCCGGCTCCGGGAAAGTGCACAGAAAAGCAGTAAAAACTGCTTTTCTGTGCACCTCCGACTTAATATCATGGCGATATTAAGTCGGAGGTCCCAAGCCGGTACTGGAACTGAGTTGCCAGATAGGGCATCAAGCCGGGCATGTAGATGCTCAAGGGAGGAGGCCAGTGCCTCGAGAAACTGTGGTTGTTCTCGTACCTTTGAAGCCAGGCCAGGAATAGCCTGGAGGGCACATGGCTCCGCCGAGTCTATGGCCTTTGCAACCTGTTGTGCCGGAGGTGGACCCTTGGGCTGAGGTAGGGTTGACACTACCCGTAGGAGGGATCCTACGGGTCCCCACTGTCGGCAGGCAGAGTGGGCTGAAGGACGGAGGCCGGCTGGCGCTTCACCAATACCAGCCCTCGTTCCCCACGGGTTGAGCCTTTGGGTACCGGGTCGGCTGGACTTAGGTGGGCCTCTGTATGTCGTCGTCGATGGAAGGATCGAGAGGTCAGCCCAGAGGCAACAGTGGAGAGAAGAAGTCTGTACTGGATGAGGTGGAGTCCCGGAGACCCGGGTGCCAATAGAACCAAAGTCAGACAGGGGGCACCCAAGCAAGAACAGGCTGAAGCCTGAATAGCCCAAGTCCAGGACGTAGACTGAAGAAGTGTCGTAGGGCAAGCTGGAGTCAGGGCCGGCAGCAATCTGGAAGCAGTGGCAAGGAAGGCTAAGGTCTGGACGAGGAGAGAGTCAAGAGCATAGTCAGGCAATGCAGAGGTCCGGGCTTGAAGAGAGTCAACGGCGTGGTCAAGCAAATCAGAGGTCCGGACTTGGAGAGAGTCAATGGCGTGGTCGGCAAAGCAGAGGTTCGGCTTGGAGAGAGTCAATGGTGTGGTCAGCAAAGCAGGGGTCCGGACTCAGCCCACTGCCGCCAGGGATGAGGAACCAGGCACTGGATTTGTCTGAGAGAGGTGAGGGGCCGGGCTGTGGGTCTGCACAGCCGGCATGTGTAACAACCACATTAATTGACTATGTTATATCAATGCCTTCACCAAGGGGTGGGGTGGGGTGCACATTCCAGAAAGACGTGGCCTCAGGGTTAGTGATCTCCAGTAGAGATTCATCTACAAATCAACCACCTGGAGCTACTAGCCATCTGGTATGCTTTAAGGGCTTTCTCTTACCTTCTTTTGGGAAAGATCTTGATCTAGATGGACAACTAAGATTGGGAGGGGCTTTTGGCAGAGGAATATCTGGTTTTGGGCAGGTCATTGCAGTCCCCATCTTCAGATGAACTACCATTTTTAGGAATCTAGAACACGTTAGTGGACCAAATCAGCAGTATAACAACTGCACAAGTGATCTCTGGATTCAGTTGCTAGGGAAAGCTGGTGATTGATCTGTTTGCCTCATAAAGGCAACAGAAAGGTTGAGAAGTTCTGTTCCATGCATCTGAGTACTACATATTAACTCCAAATGTTTTTGTGCTAGACTGAGCATCATTCTTCTCTTTGCATTCCCACCATTTCCTCTCATTGCCTGGACTATCCAAAAAATCCCTCAGTAGAAGGCGAAGATAATCCTCATAGTACCAGTCTGGCCATGGCAAGTGTGGTGTCTGTATCTCATCTATCTGTAAATTCCATCTCTCACTTCATCACACAGGAGGAAGGTAGGCTTTACTATCCAACCCTGCCAATGCTAGCCCTCATGGTGTGGATGTTGAACGTGCAGTAGTTTCCTCCTTTCTCCTTCCCAAAAAGGTGAATATTCTGATTTCCTCAAGGAACCTTCAACCAAAATAGCCTACAGCTTCAAATGGAAGAGATTTGTGACTTGGTATAGAGCAAGTCAGTTGGATCCCCTCCTCATGTAGCCCAATGGACTTGCTTCAGTATTTATTCTTCCTCTTGTGCCGAGGCCTTAGCATCTCTTCAAAGTTCAGTGCCATTATGGTATATCACCAGCAAGATTCACAAAAGGACTGTGACATTTGAAGCCTCTGGTCAGT
>NC_042621.1:80215895-80241714 GCF_901001135.1 Rhinatrema bivittatum | reverse complement strand
TAAATTTAATGCAGAAGTCCCGGGACTCTAACGTGGTCTCGAGGCATCCGTGTTACATTTAAATGGCCATGCAAATGCTGAAAAAAGTGCTGTGGCAAAAATTAACAGTTGAGCAGGGGTCAGGCTTGACCCCTGGCTCAACCTGGGGCCTCCTCTCTAGGCGGCCCCCAACTCCTCAAATAAAAAAAAAATTCCATTTCACGTACGGTGATGGCTCCCCGAAATGTTACTATAAAATACATTGGTATTCAGAGTGACCCCCTACCCAATAGCAAAACAAAGTCATTGGTGTATAGTTTCCCCCCACCCCAGGCACCCAATCTCCCCATCCAAAAGTATCACCACAAGTATTGGGGTTCATTGGGGATACAACCCTCCTTCTCCCTTCCCCCAAATATATTCAGATACATCATTGGGGTTCAGGGACCCCTCAACCCCCCCCCCACCCCCCGCACCACCAGGCACCCCTGACCCTCCTCCTTCACTCGCAAACCTTTAAAATTAGAAGTAGGTCCTGCTATGAGGCCTGGGGTGCCTCCTAGCACCCAACCGGGTCAATGCCATTTTTCAAAATGGCATTGACCTGACATTGCCCCTGTGATGTGACTGGAGCAAGGTCTGGGGATCGGACCTAGGCCACATGGATATTACATATCTGGCTAAATCTATTCCTCTGAGTTATCTGCTAAATGCTTCTGCATATGGACTTCAGAGAGATTAAGGAGTTTATTTATGAAACTGCATTATCACTAATGCAAGTGCTAATGAGTGTTAAACACATCTAATGTGTGTTAAATGCAGTTAATGTTCATAAAAACTAAGGGGTAGATTTTGACAGATGTGGGCACACGTCCATGCGCGTGCGCTTCCCGGCTCGCACTCGTGGAGGTGGTGATTTTATAACATGCGCATGCTGGCGCGCGCATGTTATAAAATCATTGGGCCATGCGCACATGCGCGCCAGATTTTGTAAACCGCGTGCACAAGGGGGAGAACATTAATGCCAACTCTCCCACAGTGATGCATCCGGCCTTCCCTAGTTCCCTCCCAGTCCGATCCAATTAAGGAGCAGACTGGGAGGGAACATCCCTATCCTAACCTCCCTTCCCCTCTCTTTCCCAATCCCTAAATCCATTAAGTTCACTTAGAGAATAGCCACTGCCATTAGCAATGGTTACATGGAATAGACTTAGTTTTTGGGTACTTGCCAGGTTCTTATGGCCTGGATTGGCCACTGTTGGAAACAGGATGCTGGGCTTGATGGACCCTTGGTCTGACCCAGTATGGCATTTTCTTATGTTCTTATGTTCTTACCTTTGTTGACCAACATACTTTGGCTCCTGAGCTGAAGTAAGTTGTGCGCACCGGCAGCTGGCTGGCGCACGAGGCTCCGGGACAGCGAACAATGGCGCTGTCCTGGCCCCCGACCTCCCTGCCCCCCGGCCTGCCCCTTCCAAGAGGCCCAGCACTTGAGCGCATACCGGCCTTTACGTGTGTGGCCGGGCCTCTTGGAAGATTCACCAAGCGCGCATAAGGCCCTGCCACGCACATAAAGGCCGGAATTTATGTGTGCCGGGCATTTAAAATCTGCCTGTAAGAACGTAAGATATGTCATCCTGGGTCAGACCAAAATCCATTCAGCCCAGCATCCTACCTCTGACCTTCTTCGGGTCACAAGTATGTATTTATTTATTTAAGCGTTCTTGTTTTCCGCTGCTTCCTTTAGATTGTTCAGTTCGGATAACAAATGTTCAAAAATAATTAAAAAACATGACAAACATAAAACAAATATCAGAACTAAAATTAAAAATATATCAATATCAAGTTAAAATTTAAAATTTATAAGCTTTTTTAAATAAAAAGGTCCTAACCTTCTTTCTAAAGACTTTGATGTCCATTTCCTCTTGCAATCCCAAGGAAAGAGCCTTCCACAATTTTGGACCAATGCATGAAAAGGCACGGTCACATATTTTTAAATATTTAAAGTCATAGATCAATAAAATTGCAAGCGGTTGCACATTAGAAGAGTGGTTGATAAAACTCCAATTTGTTTCTTAAAGATCACACTGGATCCATGTATAAAAGTTTATGAATTATGAATAATGAAATGAGCACGCTATTTCATGGGCAAACAATGCAATGTTAATGCAGGGGGAATATGTTCATGCAACTTTAGCAGTATCAAACATCCTGCAGCTAAATTTTGTATTATCTGAAGAGCTCTAACATACGTGCCTGTGAAGAGACCACGTGATGCTCTGAAATGGCAGCAGCTCACTGATGTGCATTCCACCTGATCTCCTGCTTAATTATTCATTTCTGTATATTATGGCTACTTCTTCTGGTGCAAAAATGGCCAAGGACTTGCATAAAAGTCGATTACCAGACTATGGGCTGAAAAAGCAGCAAAAGCTCAAATTATGGAAGAAAAAACGACACTCTACTTACTTCTGAAGGTCCTGAGGAAGATTTATCCTCTGAGCAGGACACTTGGAAAGGTTTTGCCGGTTCTCAAGATTCTGCCAATCTTCTCAAGAGGTATCTAGATAAATTTCCTGAGCAACTTACCCAGAAAATTGATTTGGAATTTGGAATCATAATAGAAAAGGTGGTAGTTTCCTCAGTCAGGAAACAAGAAGAGCGAATTAGAGGACTGGAACTGCATGTGATGGACTTAGAAGATGGCTGTACTCCCTATGGGCAGAAAATTGAAAGATTAGAATGGCGAATGCAGACTCTGGAGGAAAAACATGATGATTTGGGGAACAGAAATCAGAGGGACAACATACAAATTGCCAGCCTCCCTGAGCGTGTGGGAAGGCATAGACACAAACGGGTTCATGGCAAGATGGCTGCCAAAACCTTTGAGGCTGGAAGTAAAAGGCATTAAAATAAAGGTGGATCACCCACATAAGGCCCTGGCTCCCATGCCTGATAAAATCAGGCATGGGAGCCTGTTTTTATCAGGCATGATATCCATAATTTTATGGACAAGCAGAAGATAATGGAAGAAGCTCACCGTTGTTGTGCCTAAGCTACCAGGGCAAACATTTTTATTTTTCAGGATTTTCCTCAGACTGTGCAAAAATCTCGGCAGAGCATGGTTTCATATACATTATGGTTTACCCTGCAGAGCTTTGCATTATGGATAAAGGCAGGTCTGTGTTTTTTGCTAGTCCTGAGGAGGTGAGTGCATCTATCCAACAAAAGCTGAAAGACACTCTTGACGCACGAGTAACTTTGGGGATTGGCTGGAGCAAAGCCATTTAGATGAGCAGAGTATCTGAGTCTCTCTCCTGCTGTTTTGTTTCTTTTTAACTTCCCTTTTGTCCAGTGGACCTGTAAGTTTTGGCATGTTATAGTTTTTGCTTTCACTGTTGGTTTTTTAAGCGAGCTATAGCAGTTCCTAATTCTCTGCACCTTCCAGCTGAGTAGGATAGATGGTAATATTATCACACTGGATGTGGATAATACTGGTCTCCAGCACCGCTTACATTTTTTCTTGGCTGTGCAAGCATCGATATTTCAAACTGTGCCTGACCATTTTTTTTTGGAGATGGTCTTTCTCTTGGCAGAATAAGTTTTGTTTTGAGTCCTTGCTTGTTTTTTCTGCTGGTGTCATACTCGACGCACAGTTGCTGCTCATCAAATGTACCATTTCTTTTCTACTGTATTTTTTTTTCTTCTTTTTTGGACTCTGTGACAGAGTGTACCAACAACTCCCTCATTCTACCTTAAGGAGCCTGGCTCAGATTTGCAACCCAGTTCTACTTAAGGCAGAGCGCCACAAGGGATTCTGGGTGAAGGGCCTAGAAAACCTGAGGAGGCCCCAGGTAGCTGGTAGGACCTCCTGGTACACTCGTATGGAGTATGTTTACCTGACAGTTGTACCTGATGCAAAGTGAGCTACTATTTTTCTGTAATTGTGAAGCACTATAAATACTTGCAACAGACTGCTCTAGTCAAGCCTCGGTGTGTTCCTAGGCTATTCCCGAGGCTGCAGCAGGCCCAAATACATTACAGACTCTATGCATTTTATTCATTAATACTCACCAGCTTATTTTTTGTTATATTAAGTCAGAAGCCTGGTTACTCCCTGCTTCTAGCAGTATTTAGCTGGCAAGGGTGATCCCTGTATTGTGGCCACTGTTTTGGCTGATACTGTTGGGAATTGTTGGCTCAGATTTGTAACCCAGTTGTACTTAAGGCAGAGCACCACAAGGGATTCTGAGTGACATTTTATCCTGTTATTTGTCTGACCACCATCCTGTTTCAATTTCTATATCTTTTTTTGACAAGGAAGGCCAAAGGTAGGGTTGGAAACTTAACCTTTCTGTTTTTAAAAACAAAGAATTTGGTCACATGATCAGGGAGACTATAATTGATTTTAATTACCATAATCCAGCAGATGCTTTTAGCCCACTGCTTCACTGGGAAACTTAATACAGTTCTTAGATGGCATATTATAGCATTCACTACCTATTTAAACATGCAACGATTATTGACGCAAGCAGATCTTTTGACTCAGTTATGAGAGTTGAAAGCTAAACATAAACAAAGAGGCTCTCAGAAACTATATAGGGCATTGGTCCTAGTGAAGGACAAATTGAGCACTCTTCATAGTTATCAGGTTGAGAAGCCCCTGTGTTATGTAAAACAAAAGTTCTATGAGAGCGCCAAGCGGAAATAAGTTTGGATCCTTGTTGGTTAGATTGTTCATGCCACAGTGATAGCTGTAGTAAGGGGTCATCATTAGGGTGAGATAGTCAGGCCCATAAATTCAGTGGGCCTGCAGCACTCAACCGCCAGCATGCTGCCAAAGCCACTTGCCAAAGAAGCTCACCCCTAGGTCGGGAAAATTGCTGGCTGACTCCATCATATCACATGGGGAAGAAACTCAAGGGTAAGATCTCTTCATGTCTTAGAGTAATTCAAGGTCCTGTGGACACACACGTCCTACGATCTAGTAATTTAGCCAGTAAAAGTGCTGAAGAGGCTTTGACTAGTTCGGGAACCTCTCTTAGCCCAGGCACAGATTACAACCTGAGCTTTTCTCCTTGGATAGATGGGACCCTGCTCCTGACGACCTCAGTGAAGTATGGAAGTCCCCATTAAGAAGAGTAGAAGCTCAAAAGATGGCCAGGAGAATGCATCAGGAACTGAAAATTTATTATGGATGTGCAAGGAATCATGAGTAAATGACTCTCTTCATGTTACTCAGTCTCTGGCTCCTGATATAATGCCTGTTACAGTGCCCCTTCCATTTCCTATAGGTATTTTGGGAGTGACATCTGTTATGGAGCCAGGCAATATATCCTAATTGGATGTTTGGTGAGTTGTCAGTAGAATGGAGAAAACTATGCCCCAATCTCTCTCTCAAATTAGTAAATTTTCTGAAGATACTGTGTCTAAATTATAGGAGCATGATGTTGGATTGAAGGGAATGATGAATGATGTTAGTACTATGAAAACTCAAGTAAGCGGTGAAAAAGATTCCCAGACAGTTTTTGTGAAAGATAGTCTAATACTACATATGTGTTTGAAAATATTGAAAATTCATTAAGGGCTAAGAACCTACGGTTTTTAATTTTCCTATAACTAAAGTGCTATCTCCGTATGAGTTGTTTAAGAAATAGCTTCAAGATATACTGAGTATATCTGAGGAAAAGCTTCCGGCTATTTCCCAGATATACTGTATTCCTAGTAAGAGGAAAGCTGCTATTGTAGAGGAAGGGAGGATGGATAGATACTGACTTCTAATAGCCCGGATTTGTCTCTTTTTCTTGAGTCCTCATTTGATGATATTTCATCTAGAGCTACTCTCCTAAAGGTAAATTTTAAAAAGGACATGTAGGCATCCATGTGCATGCGGTTCCCGGCACGCACATATGGACATGCTGATTTTATAATATGCATGCGTCGCCGCGTACATGTTATAAAATCCAATACCTGCACGCATATGCGTGCCTGAGTTTATATTGCCACGAGTATGAGTGCACGGTGCCAATAAAGGAGCGAACGGGAGAGAACTTCTCTAACCCCCTACTATCCGGCGCACGCATGTTATAAAATCCAATGGCCGCGCGTGCATGTGCGGGCAGCACCGCGACTCGCACGTGCAGGGGGTGAGGATTTTATAACCTACACTCAGCGACACAATCAGGCCGCCCCCAGTTCCCTCCCAGTCTGCTCCAATTAAGGAACAGACTGGGAGAGAAGTTTCCTATCCCTAGCCCTACCCTTCCTAGCTCTTCCCCTCTCCTTCCCGACCCCTAACCTAACCCTACCTATCCCTAATTTTTTTGTTTTTCTTACTTACTGCTCCTCTGGAGCAGACGTAATCTGTGCACGCCGGCCAGCTGCTGGTATGAGCTTCCCCTGGACGGCAGCTAATGGTGCTGTCCCGGCCCGCCCCCCCCCAGACCCCCCCCCCCCCCCCGCCCCCAGGCCACCCCTTTCTTTAGGTCCAGCACTTCTGCATGTATCGGTGATTACACGCGTGGCCGAGCCTTTTAGAAAATGCACGCAGAGCCCGCAGGGCCCGGCCATGTGCGTAACCACCGGCATTTGTGCGCACGGCCTCTTAAAATTCGGCCATTTGAATTTACTGATCCTACTCATTTGGAAACATTTCTAAAGGATAAAAATAAAGAATAGATAATTTATATTTAAGTTATGCAACTGCAGGTTGTAATTAGTGGGGTTTTCTAAGTTTTTGATGTTCTTACTGCTATGTCAACGCCTCTTACCTTATTTAGGTTTTATGTGTGTGCCCTCCCCAGTAATGTGGACTGGATTACACATATTCCTGATGTAATATTCTATTGGATAATATTTTTGTTTCTTTTGTTTTTTTGTAAGGCATATTGAATGATTTTCTTTATCTATGTGTAGTAGAATTAAAAAGTTTTGAAAAATGTAAATTTTAAAAAAAAAGAAACATAGGAGTGAGCTTCAGTACTACCCCCTGCAACTACTGGATAGTTTTCAGAGTCATTTGTATTCTAATCTAGGGGATGCTAGTATGAACTGATATTAAACAGTTTTTAAACTCTATACAGTTACCTTGTTTGTCTCCTGATATACAACAATTTCAGATTAATACGATCACTAATTCTTTCTCTAGACCCAGATAAACCCTTTGACCAGGTCTCATGTTTGCAGTGGTTCTGGAAGATGGGTTTTCCTGATGGATTTCAGATTTGGATTAAGGCCTCGATATTTAAATCCTAAAGACAGATCCAAGTTAACGGCTGGCTATTTGATTTGTTTCAGATTACTAGAGGGATGAGGCAGGAGTGCCACAAGGGTCTGAAACCTTTGGCTCAAATGATTAAAGAGGACCCTCAGATAGAGAGTTTCCATTCCAGTTTGGCAGGTCACATGACAACAATCGCCCTTTATGCTGACAATGTTCTTAATTCAGGTTAATAAATCTGCTCCTATGTTGCTGTCCTTGCTTCACAGGTAAAATAGTCTAGCGGGTTGTCGGGTTAATTAGACCTAATCCGCTGTTCTGAATATTGGAAAGAAAGTCAAGCTTCCAGATGTTTTAATTCGTTATCAGTTGTGATGACTCTTTCAAATATTTGTGGATAAATGTATCTGCTAATATTGAGGATCTTTTTCAGATCAATTACACGGCTGTTCTTAAAAAATTGAAATCTAATTTGGAAAAATGGATTCCTTTTCCATTATCTTTATTGGGGGTGGGGAATATCTAAAACTAGTAGGGTACAGTTTTAGTTAAATTAAATTAATGGTTATTTAACTTTTAGTTTTTATCTGTAATTAGTTCTATTGGATGTTAAGGTATTATTTATTTATTCTATACATTTAATTGATTAAGTGTTTATTGTATTATGTTTTAAATTGAAGAATTATGATTTCATATGCTGTATTTATGCTTATTTTATTGTATTGTAAATTGACTTGAAATCAATATGAATGTCGGTATATAAAATTGCCTAAACCAAAATAAATAAATATCTATTGAAGATGGTGGACTTTCCTCGCCTGTTTGTACCTATTTCAAAATATCCCTTTCATGACCCCCTGTAAGATTTTCATATCTCTTAAAAAAGCAATTAACTCTTTCTTATGGAGGGGGGAAACTCCTTGAATTAAGCACTCCACACTGCAGCAACTACAAGATCATGGTGGGTTGGATGTCCCAGATCTATTCTTAAATTACATGTCAGCTAGGCTATTGGGAATTCGGTTGTGGTTTTACCAAGGATACTTCTTCAAATTCCCGGCCTTAATTGGAGGAGTGGCAGATCAAGGGTCATACTCTCACTTTTCTTCTTTATCACCTGGCTTCTTCCTCGGTACTTGCCAGCATTCATAGGGGAAGTCCTACTCTCTCACATACTGTTACGAAATGGGATGATGTTTTTAATGCATTGGAGTTGCATATTCAAATTGATTATTTTTCCTCTCTCTCTCCCCCTTAATGAACAATCCATCCCTTTTTAGTCACATTTTCCCCTGATATGGGGGAGTGGGAGAAAACGGTTTATGGTACCTTGGGCAAATATGGGACAAGGATGCATTTAAATCTTTTCCAGACTTGGAGGAGTTGGATGAGTGCTTCTATGATTTGGGGACACTGTTTATTATTATTCGTAATAGTATTGGTATTAGTATTATTTTATTTCTATGATATTGTCCATATTCATGATGTTGTCATGTCTTTGTAATTGTGTGATTTTAAAAAGATAAAACAGTTTAACATATATGTGTCTGGCAGACCAACCTATAAACCTTTACAATAGTCAATCTGTCCAAATAGCAACACCTATATAATGGATCTAAAATCATCATAGGGCAAAAAGATGTGTAAAGGCCTTAAAATTTTCATTTATAAAATGCCGATCTGGTAACTTTCTTTAAATGAGATTAAAAGAAAATTGTGTGCCCCAAAGGACAAAATAACTGTACATTTGTCAAAAGTAACAGTAATAATTGTGGTTGCTGCTTACCTCTCCATAACATGGTGGTTGAAGCACTATTCAGGAAGCATTTTGCTTTAACCAGCCACATATATGGAAAAATAAAACTGGAAAATTGTCATTCCATTAACAGGGAATATAAAACCATGTATCATCAAGCAACATGAAATAAAACAAATGTAAGGGCCTCATTTTACTAAAGCTTTTCTCCTGGTGCAGTCTCTATGGAAAAAATGCTTAATAAATAATGCTTTTAATATGACTTAACAAATCCTTCCCCAATGGGTATAAAAAAATATTAAATAAAACAGATGAACGTACCAGGGCCTTGGGACACGCTGCGTGTAATTTTGTGCCACTGTGAACGTTGTACCCTACGTGCACCTGCTGGTTTCTATCTTTAAAAAAAAAATAATTGAAACTACGCCTGAGCCCTGTAAACGGCCAAGCAATAAACTATGATTATCTGCATCAAATGCTGATGATATGTCCAGTTGTATTTAGGCAGCTCCTTCCCCACGATCAGTTTATGCAAACAGAAAATCAGTTAATGAATCTCAGAACTGCTGGTCAGCCAATATGTATTAGCCTCCCAAAAACTCTTTTAGCTGCAACCGAAAACCCCCTTTTTAAACTTTTTTCCTAATGTCGGTAAATTCTAGATATGTTTCTATTTCATAATCTCCTCAAAATATTGTTGGTGGGCTTCTTTGAACTGATCTAATGGGGCTAATTTTAAACTGGGGGTGGGGGGGAGGGAGCTGTAACCCGCTGTTAGAGACTTTGTGACCATTAAATTAATTATTTTTATGATAGGTCTTTAAAAGCCTTAAAGGTGAATTTTTTAAAAGCTGCACACACAGAAATCAACAGGCAACGCGTATAAAACAGCAAACACTCCAGTACATGCTATTTTATAAACCTCAACATACACACTAAAGTAAGGGTCCGTGAGCACACATTTGTGCATGCAAAACAGGGGCGGGCCAGGGCATCCTGGGGCAGGGCCATCAGTTATGCGAGTAAGTTGCTATTTTACAAGGCAAGTTTCAAGTTTATTAAAATTTATCGGTCGCACTTCAGGCAAACCATTTCAAGGCCAATTACAAAAAAAAATTATTCATATATAAAGCAAACAAATACAAAACACTATACAAAAGAAAGCCTGCAATAATAGGCAGGGACTGAAGAGGCTCAAGATGAAATTATTTAAGAAGCGTGCAATCTAAAATGTACAGCTGTTTAAATAAATGGGTTTCTAGAAGCCAGGTTACTAGTGCATATTTACACCGGCTCTCTGTTTGGAGTAAGTGATGGTAAACATCTTGGAGCTGAAATACTGACTGGGTGAAATGGAGTAGTTCAGGAAAAACACAGCCTTTTAAGTAGTACAGAAAAGAAAATATTGAACAAAGGAAAAGAGAGAAATAAAGGATTTAACACGTACTTAGCCTGTAAAATAGTCTGCATGAAGGGGAGATTAGTTACAGTAAATCTTTAAAGGAAAATAGGCAATCAAATATATAATGAACCCTTGACTAAACTATGACAGAATCTCTCTGTTCTACAGGAATCCTTCCAACTGATTAGCATCAAGGAAAATATTGCCCTGAAACTTTATTATACATGTACAAGGAAACCTGAGGAGGAAGGTTGTCCCTAGGGCAAATACCCTTTGCTTCTTCATTAGAAAAATCTTATGACTCTGCTGAATCTCTCTGGTGACATCAGGGAAAACAGCTAATTTCTGACCAAGAAAAACATGTCTTGAGACAAAAAATAGTCTCAAGGCCATTTGTTTATCAGATTTTACACTAAAAGCGACCAGTAAAGTAGCTCTGTCTACTGTATTAGACTGTGATTGTCCTAAAACATTTGAAACAACCAAATTATCTATCATGGGCTCAATCCTACCTAAGTTACCACTAGAAGTAACAACTTTCAATTCATCCAGTCAGTAATAAACTTTAGAATAGGTAAGAATTGAATCCTTAGAAATTCTCAAAATTCTAGATAAAATTTATTTTCTGTAGATGAAATTAAAGGGCAAGGGGAATTCAAAAATCCCAAATTTAACCTTCTAGAGTGATTATCAAAATGTTCTAATTTCTGTTGAAACAATTTATTATCCTTGAATAACGCTAGCTGACATTCATAAGGAACATAACACTTATTCCCTAAATCTACCAGGCTTCTCAGCCTGTTGTTGAATCAATTTAGAATGATCAGGACAAAGCTTCAAAGGGAATTAAGAATAGTATCAATTTATGAGGAAATGGACTTCTGTAGAGTAGATATCAATGTCCATAACAAATCTATTGTTATCACTGCAGGTTGAGTAGCAAGCTTTGTTCAGTTACTTGCAGCCTTAAGGGGAGAAGTAGACGTCTCACCCGATGCTGGAGACTCCCTACCAGGACCAGAAAAAGGAAGAGACGACCGTGTCCCCACAAGATCCAGTCCAGCTCCAGCAAGCGATAAGGCGTTATCTTGCAGTGAGGAAGGGCCCTCAGGACTCAGACATAGATGATGCTGTGAGAGCAGCTCCAAGCTCATTGATTCCCGGGGAACTTTACCTTTGAAACTGAAAAGCTTCCAGAGAAGATGTCATAGAGAGCTCAGAGGAGAAAGCACAAACGATGCCTTTATTCTGCTTGCTCACTACCCTACTCTTAGCTAAGGAATTAGAGGAGCAATGAGGAAGAAACTTCCCTAAAGGCATACCCCTCTGGTGTGTGGCTTTGACGTGTCAGCAGCAGCACACTGCAGGTCAGCAGATCATAAGCAGACAGGAGTACATGACATCAGCAGCCACCTCTCTCTCCGTGGGAATGCAAGGTAAGCCTCTACCAGTGTACACGCCTCTCTCTCCCTCATGCTTATGTTTTTAAAGTTAGACGTATTAAATGTGCAAATATAACAGTTACATGCTACTTACCTGGATAAATTCTAGTTTATCCAGCTAAATCTTGAAATCTGCACTTATCTGGACAAGTTCCAATTTATTTGGCTAATTAACAGCAAAGGTGCTACTTATCCAGATAAGTCAGGTAGCTGGATAAGTCTAAAAGCACTATTTTTCTGGTTATCTGGCTTAACATTTTAAAACGTAACCGGCTATCTGACATAGCCGGATAAGTGACAGTTTGAGACTTATCTGGCTATCTTACTTACCCCTAGATTCATCATTCTGCTATATTTATATTTATGATAGAAAAAAAGGGGCGGGGGCGATAGTGGGCAGCCAGCCGTATCATGGCGGTGCGTTTTCACCTGCCGCGGTTGCAGCTGCACTGCCCACTATTGCGCCACACCAAAAGGTGGTGTTATTTCCAGCACTACTGCTGGCGATAATGTGTAAAACATTATCACCCGCAGCGGTACCGGAAATACATTTTTTTTTTTGCCCGCTCAAAGCGCGCCCTAACCACACTCCTTTCCTGAATTTAAATATTGATGATGCAATGCACTACTTATCTCGCACATTAGGGACCTAATGCAGTATGATTTATCTGGCTATCTAGCAGCTGCTGAATATCCAGTTATGTTTAGCAGCTGCTAGACAACTAGATAAGTAACTTATCCAGCTATCTAGTTAGCCAGGTAAGTTGTGGTCAGGCGATGGGTGAATTGGAGTGGCGCTACCAGATAACATATCCAGCTAAGTAGTGATATATATGCAGCTTTTTAGCACCATAGCCATGCCGTTTACTACCCTGTGAAGGCTGACATGGTTGTGAGCCCTTTGTCCTGCAGCATTAAGGGTGTGCATTCGTTTGCAACGTATTGGCAATCCGCAACGTATATGCCATATTCATTGTATTTGTGGAGTCACGAAACGTATGACGAACCCCCACGAATGCAATGTATCATTAATGAATAAACCCCCACCCTCCTGAGCCCCCAAAGACTTGCCAAAAGTCCCTGGTGGTCCAGCGGGGGTCCTGGAGCCATCTCCTGCACTCGGGCCGTCGGCTGCCAGTATTAAAAATGGCACCGATAGACTTTGCCCTTAGTATGTCACAGGGGCTACCTGTGCTATTGGTCGGCCCCTGTCACATGGTAGGAGTACAAGATGGTGCTGGCACATCAGGGTCAGGGCAGGCAGCAGACAAGTGTGGTCAATTCCAGGCAAGAGGTCATGTCCAGGCAGTGGGCAATCATGGTCAGGTACAGGCGGTAGGCAATTGTGATCCAGTCCAGGCAAGCAGTCAGATCCAGAAGTCAAGTCAAGGCAAGACAAGGACAAATGGAATACACTGGAAGAGATGGGCAGTACAAGGCAAGGTTGGACACGGAAGGTTGGATGAGACAAGGTTGGAGAGGCAAGGCTGGATGAGGCAAGGTATGAGGAAGAATCAGGAATGCAGGACACAGGAACCAGGAACTCAAAGGCAACACGTACTGCTAAGGGAGGAGACCCATTGCTGAGGCAAGGTAGTACTGCGATGCCTTTGCTTAAGTAGGCTGGTCAGCCTGATGTCATTGGAGGGCATTGCTCAGCGTTTCCCACCTCATGGCCTATATAATGTTCGCATATGTGCGCACACATTCTTAAAGGAAAGCAGCAAGAATGGCTGGAATGGCGGCTGGTAGCATCTCAGGCTGCACTGTGTGGTGTTTGGAGCAGAAGGCTGTGTGCTGACCGCAGGAGGGTCTGACCATGTCAGGAATGAGTGAGGCAGCTTGTGCGGCCCTCCCATGAGCTGCTAAATATAACATATGCTGTGTAACTTACTCAGGTAAGTTATATCCGGCTAAGATACCTTTGCTGCTGCTTAGCCGGATAAGTCAGAATGTGTCCTGATAAGTACCGCTGCTTATTGAATAAGTCATAATTTGTCCGGATAAGTGCAGTAATGTATTTGCTAGGATGTGCATTCGTTTTCAAGGAATGTGCAATCCGCCCCTGTTCGTTTTATTCGTGGGTTCATGAAACTCATGGTGATCCCCCACGAATAAAACATATCATATTAGTTTCATTCTTTTGGTTCGCAGTAATTTCTTAGCGGCTGTTTGAAATAGGAGAAGGCCATGTGGGAGTATCCATAAGAAAAACCAGCCCTTTCCTGTGAGTCATAAGTGACCTCACAGCCCTGTCATAGAGTGGGTCAGACAGGTTGGCAAGGAGACGAGAATGCAACCTATCAGAGCTAAGCATTTTTCTAATGCAGCCAATCGCCACTCTCACTCAGTGCTGTTCCTGATGACGCTGCACTATTTATACCTTAAGCACGTGGCATTCCACGCTCATTCTTTGTGGGGGTGGTCCGGGGAGGTGGTTTGGGATGGTGGCTTTACTCAGAGCTAGTATCTCAAATCTGTATTCAGTTGCTAGCTACTTTGATAGAATTTTCCATTGAAAAAGATATTTGTTCGTTTTTGCTGCAGTGCCAACCAGCCAGGCTTTTTTTTGACCGCTCTTTTTTTTTATTGATCTCAAGCGGTCTCTCTGTCTCTCCCACTGAGACAAGCAGCTATCAGTGGTATTTTGCTGCTTATCTTACCCCTCTGGGGTAGGTAGTTGCAGGCACAGGCAGGGTGTGGGTGGGAGATAGCGTGAGTTGGTATTTTCAAACAAGAAGCAGCATCACTAGGAATTGTGCACACTGAGCAGTCTCAGTTGTAATGTACATCAAGGCACTGCACTGCATCTGTGTGAAGTTTTGCAGACTCACATATATTAGGACAGCAGTGCTCTTTTAATCCAAATCCCCAGTAGGCATCTTCTGGAGTTAAAATTTTGTTGTATGCACATTCAGCGGTCCGAATTGTAGTGTACATTAAGGTACTACATCGTGCACCTGTGGGCAGTTTTGCAGACTCACATATATTGGGACAGTGGTGCTCTTTGAAGCCAAATCCTCAGTAGGCCTCTTTTGTAGTTACAAGTTTGGTGTGTGTGCACATACAACGGTCCAGTTGTAGTGTATATCAAGGCACTGCATTGTGTGCCTGTGGGCAGTTTTGCAGACTCACATATATTGGGACAGCAGTGCTCTTTGAAGCCAAATCCCCAGTAGGCCTCTTTTGGAAATAATTCTTTTAATTGAAATCCCTAGTAGGCAGTGACATTAAATCCATGATGTCAGGAAAAGCTAGACATGGTCGAGTGATTGGGACTGGCAAAGGAGGCTCTGGCAGAGGAGGCACTTCAAAAGGCAGTGCCAGTCCCCCATTAAAGTTAAAAAGGGAGCTGTTCCAATCTAAAATCTCTGGAGGGGCAAGCAGTTCCATCTGGAAAAAAAATGAAATTTAAAGATGATGCAGTGCTACCACCTGTTTCTGACCCTGTAGTTTTGGAAGTGAGGGAAGGGGAGGCTGAGTCATGCAAGACAAAAGGGTGAGACCCAAAAGCAGCAATGCGACAGCAGACTCGACTTAGCATTGAAAATGTAGCGCAGGAACTGTTTGCTTCTGATTCCGATGAAGAATCATCTTGTGTGGGATTCTCATCATCAGAAATGGAAGAAGTAATAACTAAAGAAGGTTTAGGAGGATTAGTTAGGTCAGTCTTAGCCTCTACTTCAGTGCTGCAGGGGAAAGATGAAACTGATGATGAGGAGGAGGAGGAAGAGCAGTCATCACAGGCACAGAGTGTGACTGATGCCCCTGGCATTGCTTCTCAGGGTGCACCCACTACTTCAGCTCCAGTGCCAGCATCCACCCCGAAGGCTATAGAGAAGGGATCACAAAAGAAATCTGCGATCTAGAGCCAATTTAAAGTGATGGAGGACCCACGTTTTACTCAGTGTAATTACTGTACCAGGGCTATTAGCAGAGGCAAGCAAATGGGACATCTAACTAATTTTGGCATGATGCATCATATGCAGAAGCAACACCCAACAGTACTGCCATCTGGGGATGGTGTCAGTACCAGTCAGGGGACCCCTTTTACCAGGCAGCGTAAAGTAGTTGAAAAGGAGCAGAGTCACCCCACACCCTCAACCCCTTCTAGCAGTCAGGTGGCAGGCCAGGAGCCCCCTGCCATGTGGCAGAAGCAACAGCCCACCATGGAGGAAATGGGGTGGTGTTTGGTAAAGCTATCCCGGGGAAGGAGGCAGGCAGCCTCAAAATTTGTAACCAGGAGCATTGGAGAAATGATTGCCCTTGATAACCAGCCCTTGCAGATAGTGGAGAATGTGGGTTTCAAGCATTTGCTGAAGGTCTTAGCAACAAATTACAAAGTCCCCTCCAGAACCACATTTAGCAGAAAGGTCATCCCCAGCCTGTACAACCAGTGTTGCAGTTGCACCCAAGCGCTGCTAGCTAAGGCAGAAGGGAGTGTGCTTTTCACCTGCGATATCTGGACCGCACTGAATGCTGCACACTCTTACCTCTCCCTGACAGCACACTGGTGGGACCTGGCTGAGGCAGGGGCAGGCAGCAGCTCTATTAGTAAACAAGTATCAGGGTGGAGGTGGGCTTTACTGCACACCCACCTGACGGACGAGGCTCATATCTCAGCCAATATTCTAGCATGCATCAGACAGATGCTGGTGGGCTGGCAACTACACCAGCGAGACAGGAAAACTCAGGCAGGGTTCTTTGTCACAGACAATGGTGCAAACATAGTAAAGGCAATATGCGACAGGGGCTTTCAGAACATCTGATGTTTTGCACACACTCTGCACCTGGTAGTGAAGTCAGCTGTGGAGTTGGAGTCCAATCACCAAGAGAATGAATACCTGCATACGTTAATACACAAGTGCAGGAACATAGCAGTGCACTTCCACAGAAGTGTGAAGGCGGGGCAGGTTCTCCAACAAAAGCAGACTGATTTGGAGATGTCTCACAAGCGTCTCATTCAAGACATTGCCACCCGGTGGAATTCCACCTTTATGATGCTGGAGAGGTTACTGAAGCTGCAGACACCCCTTCATGAACTTTCTGCGGCAATGGACATAGGTGTGCAGAGTCCCATAGAGGATCATGATTGGTTAGTCATGAGTCAGCTGGTAAAAGTCCTGCAGCCCTTCAAGGATACCATGGAGGAGCTGAGTTCCAGAAGTGCCCCTTTGGCTGACATCATCCCTATAGTTAATTTTCTGGAGGAAAATTTGGAGGGCTTTAAACAGGAAGAGGGAATGACAGCAGAGGTGCTGCATTGTCTGGACTTGTTGCAGAAGCAGGTACAAGAGAGATTAAGACCTTTAACAGAAGATCACACATACATACTCGCTATACTCACTATAGTTACCTAATGTTAGGTTCCATATTAGGTGCTACCACCCAAGAAAGAGATCTAGGCGTCATAGCGGATAACACATTGAAATCATTGGTTCAGTGTGCTGCGGCAGTCAAAAAAGCAAACTGTTGGAAATTATTATAAAGGGATGGTGAATAAAATGGAAAATGTCATAATACCATGATTACTGTATTCTGGTCGCTGAATCTCAAAAAAGATATAGTTGCGATGGAGAAGGTACAGAGAAGGGCGACCAAAATGATAAGGGGAATGGAACAGCTCCCCTAAAAGGAAAGACTAAAGAGGTTAGGACTTTTCAGCTTGGAGAAGAGATGGCTGAGGGGGATATGATAGAGGTGTTTAAAATCATGAGAGGTCTAGAACAGGTAGATGTGAATCTGTTATTTAATCTTTCAGATAATAGAAAGACTAGGGGGCACTCCATGAAGTTAGCATGTGTCACATTTAAAACTAATCGGAGAAAGTTCTTTTTCACTCAACGCACAATTAAACTCTGGAATTTGTTGCCAGAGGATGTGGTTAGTGCAGTTAGCATAGCTGTGTTTAAAAAAGGATTGGATAAGTTCTTGGAGAAGTCCATTACCTGCTATTAATTAAGTTGACTTAGAAAATAGCCACTGTTATTACTAGCAACAGTAACATGGAACAGACAGTTTTTGGGTACCGTATTTTTCACTCCATAAGACGCACCTGACCATAAGACGCACCTAGGATTCAGAGGGGGGGGAAATAAATTGTGCTAAACCGGCTCTGTGCCTGGGCGTCTTATGGAGCAAATTAGGGGAGTGCATAGCTTTTTTTTTTTTTCTCCCCATTTTGTTTTCGGGTCTGGGGAGGGCCATTTCGGTCCACTCCCCAGATCAGAAAACTTTTCTCTCTGGGAACCCCTCCCCCTCAAAAAAACCCCCATCCCAACCCTTTAAATTAATTAACCCCCCACCCTCCTGACCCACCTCCAAGACCTGCCGACTTAATTTACTACAACCCCCCACCCTCCTGACCCCCCCAAGACCTGCCAAAAGTCCCTGGTGGTCCAGCGGGGGTCCAGGAGCGGTCCGCGAGCGATCTCCTGGGCTTCGGCCGTCGGCTGCCAGTAAACAAAATGGCGCCGACGGCCCTTTGCCCTCACTATGTCACTGACACCGACCAATGGCAGCAGTCAGTCCCAATGACATAGTGAGGGCAAAGGGCCGTCGTCGCCATTTTGATTACTGGCAGCCGACGGCCCTTTGCCCTTACTATGTCTCAGGGACTACCGCTGCCATTGGTCGGTCCCAGTGACATAGTGAGGGCAAAGGGCCGTCGGCGCCATTTTGATTACTGGCAGCCGATGGCCCAAGCCCAGGAGATCGCTCCCGGACCATTCCTGGACCCCCGCTGGACCACCAGGGACGTTTGGCAGGTCTTGGGGGGGTCAGGAGGGTGGGGGGTTGTAGTAAATTAAGTTGCAGGTCTTGGGGGAGTCAGGAGGGTGGGGGGTTGTAGTAAATTAAGTCGGCAGGTCTTTGGGGAGTCGGGGGGGGGGTTGTTAGATTTTTAGTTTTTTTTTTATATTCGCTCCATAAGACGCACATACATTTTCCCCCCACTTTTGGGGGAAAAAAGTGCATCTTATGGAGCGAAAAATACGGTACTTGCCAAGTTCTTATGGTCTGGATTGGCCACTGTTGGAAACAGGATGATGGGCTTGATGGATCTTTGGTCTGACCCAGTATGGCATGTTCTTATGTTCTTACAGTCTGTGATCCCTGTGTGAAAGGGAAACTCACCCTATAGTCCGATTGTCTCATCATAGGAGCATCATAGGCAGAGACAGATTAGGCATGAAGCAGAGGAGGAAACAGTGAGCACTTCAGAGAGTAGTGCTAGATCAAGCAGGAGCAACACTCTGACAGCGACAACTAGTACTTCCACCTCCACTTCAGTATGCCAAAGCCATGTTGCCCCTAAAAAATCATCTGTTCTGGAATGGGCTAGAGAGAAAGCAGCTGGCATGAAGGACTCTCAGCCCACCCAAGCAAAGGAGACACCAGCACAAATGTCAGTGACACAGTATCTCACAGAACCCACAGAGGACATGCAGTCAGCTCCGCTGGCATATTGGGCACCAAGTCCACTGTCCGGCCACACCTAGCCAAAGTGGCTCAGCAATATATGTCATGTCCACCAACCAGTGTGCCCAGTGAACGTGTATTTTCAATGAGAGGGGATATCATGAGCCCTCACTGCTCTTCGCTGGCACCAGAGTTGATGAAAATGCTAGTGTTTTTGAAAATAAACATGCCTTTGCTTAGGTTTCCAAATTTTCCCTGTGAATGGCAAGATGAATAAAAGCAATTGAAAGCCTTGCAGCAGCTCCAACTGCCTCCTATGCTCCAGATAATATCAGCACATGTACCTGATCTCTAACACTGTGCCAGTCTGTCCACTGTCCAGGCCATACATCCCTACAAGGGCCTGACCTCAAAAGCTGTACCTGTCTGAGTTTAGTTCTAGTATTTCTAATATCAGTTTCATGTATTTGTGCATCACTTATTTACAGAATATTCTTTTTCCTGTTTTGCAACATTTGGAATGTAAGAACATAAAAAGCTGACTTAAGATGTTTGGAGTTTGCATATTTCATATGCTCAATAGTTTTCATGACCTTCATAATATGGGCCATTTTCCCTAAATCTTTCTTAGGTGCCAACATTAATATTTCTAGTACTAAAGAAAACTGGTGGTAGTTGCACTCTAGTTCATCCTCTGTGTTCCCATAGTTTACAGGGGCACTGTGTAAACTACAAAGTCAACATAGGTCAATATTGTAGATTTTGACTTGAGTAACAATTTTCTTATTTCTGAGAGCTCTTCAAGTTCCTTTGTCATCAGCTGACGTGCATTAGTATAGTTAATAGCTTCTGGGTATTCACTAGATGCCAACGGAACCACCACATTCTAGGGAGCCCTTTCCTGGGAAAGGGCTGTGTAAATGATAACCTAACATTTCCGTATTTCGATTCATCCTATCACTTTGTGCCTCTTCATTCCCCATGAATGCCATATTGTGCAGATCAGGACCAGGTAAGGAGGGATCACACTGGACAGGTGGACAGTGATTTCAATACTGATATGGGGCATGAAACCCAACACAGGTGCCCACACATCAGGTGAAAACATGCCAGTTTTTCTCCTTGCCACCTAACTCCATAGGAATCAACAGTCAATGGGGAACTTTTCCTAATACAATGTGATGTCCATACAGGTTGTCTCATTGCTGGGTGGATGTCAAATCTTGAAACTATGGGACCAATGTAATAAGGTGCACAGAATCTGCTGTGGGTTTGTATTCATGTTTTCCCATGCAAAGCCCATACAGGGATGTAATAAGGGTTTTGTGCACGGGAAAAAAAAGCACGTGCAAACATGCTTACAGACCCGCAGTTTCTCTGCGTGAGTGCATGCTAATGACATGCAAAGGAGGTGATTATCTATTAACAGTCAATGCAGGGAGCCATGCTAGAAATGCTAGTGCTGGTTTTGTAATGCAAGTTTTTTTCTGTCATGGTCAGAGCACGAGTTAAGTGACAGCTTCGACTGGGGTGCCATTTTCTTCCGTGGCTTGCATAGGTTTGGTGTGGTTGTGTGTCCGTGCAGCTCTGGTGTTATTACTATGGAGATTTCTGATTGTGACCAGCTGTTCCTGATTCTTTTCCCGCTCTTAAAAGACCCACTATTGTCGCTGCCATGTGGTGTGATTTATCACCCATGAATATATTTGCCAAGTTTTCCGCAGCACACAGTTATTTGAAATATTAGAAATATATTCCAGGGTCCTATTTTCGCTGAAAAGGGAGACCCGTTTGCTCGCTTGCTTTCATGCGCGGATTATCGGCACAGTTTTGGCTGCTTATTACGTAAGACCTTGCTGCACTTACGCACACGTATTTCTTCGTGTGTCTGTGGATTTGTGCATGCAAATCATTTGCACAATTTATTTTTTTACATTCCATGGAGACGCCAGCTTTAGTTGCATGCGGTGATCAAAGCCCACGCTCAAAACTAGCGCCTGTTTGCCACGGGTCTTATTACATTGGCCCCTATATCTTTCTTCAGCGTGAGCGCTGCCTGCAAATAAAAAGCAAGTCACAGCCATCAAAAATATGTTAGAAATAGGAAACAAAAGCCAGGAAAAATTAAAATATTATAGAAATAAAAACCAATGTTTTGATTGCAAAATGAATTAATTTAAAATGGATGGATGGATGACAGAAAATATAAGATTAAGATTTGGATTTAATATAAAGGGTGGGGGCGGGTATATGTATGCAAGTATAGTACAGTCCAAGGTATTGTTCAGGAATAAGCATCTGTTAAAAAGGAGGAAAGGTATTCATTGAAGGAATAAGGTTAAATTGTGTGAGTAGTGAAAAATAGTACATTTCAAAAGGATAAAAGTATCTGTACTGTGTGAGGGTTTTAAGAACTGAAAGCATGGGATAGTCAAGGAGAACATAAGAACATAAGAACATGTGATACTGGGTCAGACCAAGGGTCCATCAAGCCCAGCATCCTGTTTCCAACAGTGGCCAAGCCAGGCCACAAGAACCTGGCAAGTACCCAAACACTAAGTCTATTCCATGTTACCATTGCTAGTAATTAATAGCAGGTAATGGACTTCTTTTCCAAGAACTTATCCAATCCTTTTTTAAACACAGCTATACTAACTGCACTAAGGTCAAAGTGGGGGGAAATGAGGTGGAGAGGAGAGAGATAAGGGAGCTTATGAATGTAAGAGGGATCAAGAGTGAGATTTCATGAAGATCTGATACCCAAAAGTTAAAGTAGAAAACATTCAAAGGTGATAGAGCAGGGTCATATAGCAATAATGGTACTGGAAAGAGAGAGAATGAAAGGAGAAATAGAATGTCCTTAAAATCAGTCGCTATTTCAGGAGAAAATGAAGATGAGATTTATTTATTTTTTTAAATCAGAGAATATGTAGAAATTCAAAAGATTAATTTCCTTACAGGATAAGAAAAGAGGGAGGGGTACAGGAAGATGAAGACTTGAGAAAGGTTAAGAAGAAAAGAGTGCGGCTGAACAGCACAAGCAGCCCTCTGAGCCAGAGTTAGGAATAAACAGGTTCATGCAAGGGCTTCTGGGAACTGGGGACGAATCCATGTTAGGAGGTGGGGGAGAGGGAACCTCAATAAACTGAACATCTTTACCAGCAGGCGATGAATATTTAATATTTATAGCAGTTGATATGTGGGAAAAACCCAGATATCTCCCACTTTGGACAATATTTTATCGGAACCTTTGTTCTTTGTATTTCCTTTAAGGTTCATTCAGGCCTGTTTATCTCTCACAGGGGAAGGCCATGCCAGTCCTGCAGTGCCGCATCAGATCTAGCTTCCAGCGAATCTACAATGATTATGTAGATTCGCTGGAATCTACATAATCATTGTAGATTTAGCCCTTATTCGATTCGTTCCTTCTTCGATTCGTTATTCCTTGATGACTAGTGCTAGGATGTTTGCAGTAACACTGCCGCCCCAAACTGGGATTCTACTGAAAACCATCACCAGTCAAAACCAACAAAATTTAATAACCCCCCCCCCCCCCCCTTCTTTTCCCTGTTAAAACTCCAAATTGTTTTTAGGACAAAAAAGGGACAACTAAGAACAAGTGCCAGAGAGGGAAAATTAGGGGCAGGAACTGACAAATTCTTCGACTATAGATAGCTCTGCCACTTTACATGGGTGTTTCCATATTATTCACTAAAAACAAGTCCTCTGTAGGTTTGCCTTTCTGTTCTATTGCAGATGTTTGTCCTTATGCTATATATTCTGTTTCATTCATCAGGAAAATGATCGGTGTCTAGAGCCTAAATGCTCTCAAGAGTAGAGAAGATGAGGAAGAGGTCGGCAGACATGAAGGCTGGTGGGTCCCTGCGCAGACTGACCGCCCTGGGAGACCCCTCTCTGACTGCAATGACTTTAATATGTGAAATGAGAAAGGAGGGTTTTATTTCTGTGGCAGGGGTAGGCAGCTCTTCTGCTGGACTGCCACAAACAGGTCTGCTTCTCAAGCTATCCACAATGAATGTGAATGAAGTATGTTTGCAAGCACTGCCTCCGTTGTAAGCAATTCTATCTCATGCATATTCATTCTGCATTTCCTGAAAACCAGGCCTGTCTGTGCCTCTCAGGGACTGGAGTTGCCTTCCCCCTGCTCTACAGGGAAGCACCTAGACTTTGTAAAGACTTAGATGTACCTACATCTAAATATGGAGAAGAGAAAAATCGTTATTTGGAAAACAATTTGGAAAACAATTCAGTTAACTCCGCAGTCAGTAAAATGTTCCACCCCCACAAACCTCAACGGAACACCAGAAATTCTGAAAAACGTCTACTCGAAATACCCACATATCCCATGGCTAAGCTTACTAACACCAGAAATAGAGCTCTCTCCATAGCGGGGCCTAAACTCTGGAACGCCCTACCATGCTACCTCACCACTATCATCGAAAATAAATCATTCAAAAAAGAACTGAAAACCTGGATCTTCAGCCAGACTTTCAATGATGATTTAAGCAATCCACAATTGTGATGCCTTAAGCTTCCCATCCTTCTCCCCTCTTCTCTTCTCCGCATACCTACCCCTTCCTCCTTCCATTACCTACCCCATCCCCCCCTCATTTCCTTCTTTTCCCATTCAGACTTTCTTGTATTCAGAGCACGAGTTTGTATATACCTTCCTCGTTTTTCGTTTCTATTTTTCTTTTTCGTTATTTGAATTAAATTATTTTTAGTTATTTCCTGTTACATCCTTCTCCATATGCTAGTTGCATATACTTTTGTTTCTCAAATTGTTCTATGTATCATTGTTTCGTTCCAATGTAAACCGGGGTGAAGGCATGTGCTAAACCTCGGTATATAAAAGCTTCAAATAAATAAATAAATAAATAAATAAATAAATAAACCTTAAAGGAGGGAAAAGAATTGCATCCTTGTGGCATTCTCGTAGGGGAGGAAGGAATACGTTGGGGTTCACTTACGGGCATAAACATGTCTGAGTGCAGCCCAGTTCTGTGCTGGGAGGTGCCCAGGGTGACATTTACCACCTGCCATCTTCAGAAAGGAGGAGATGAGGAATAAGTACCTGCGGAATTATCGAGGCCCTGTTTAAAAGGAGCTGAGTTTGATGCTGGTACTATTTACAGTGCCAGCACTGGCTTCAACAAGGCGGTTTTGAGGCTGATTGGAAAACAAGGGGTTTTAGTTCCCACAGATTTCTCAAAAAAAAAAGAGAGAGGGAGCCCAAGTGAGAGCCATTTTTAAAAGGTATCACTGCACACGAAAACTTCAGGTCTTTCCCCCAGGACTGACCAGGCTATGAAAACTGTGCTTCAATGAGGTGGACATTTTTAAATCTTTGTGACCAAAGTTAACTTAGCTTTTCAACAGCAATAAATTAGGAGTGTAAAGAGGACTAGGCAGGTAACAGTTTATTTTTGTTAATTACATTCTCCGACCTGCCTGCCTGGTCTGCCTTGATTTTACTGCTAAAGTGAAGGTGTTCCAGCAAGACAGGCTATTAAGACACATAGTCCTTTATACCTGGCACTAACAGTATTAGGATAGGATTGCAAATGTTATCTAATATTTGGTGCGGGCCTTTTCTTTTAACACCAGCGCAAACTTGCTGTAAATGAGCCTCACTGTGATCTGTCACAGGACAGAAATATCTTGCCTAAAAGCAAGGTATTAGCTGGAGTTCTCAACTGGTCGCATCCTTGGTTTACCCTACTGTATGCATGGACTTGTGGTTGTGATTTTATCATTGAATTCCCCAAGAAAATTGGAACTAAAAATGCAGGCATGTACCTAGGTAAAATAAGGAATACGTTAGCCATTCATGGTGGTACGGAGCAAGCTTTCAACCCTAGCATAGACACTCCTGGACTGCAAATGTCAGAGGTTTAAGAAAAAACAAGTCTGCCTTCAGCTCCTTGCCTTATTTCCAGATAGGCGTGCAAGCAAACAGGCTCCTCCTGGGCTGTCAGTAGAGCTGCTCAGTCACCTGACAGGCAGTGTCTTTCAATACTTCCCTGATACTAAATAAAGCAACTTAATCAGGTGTCCTGCTAGTTCAGGGAGGAACTCTGTACCAAGACCTTTAATATGCCATCAGTATGCCTTGTGGTCAAATGGTTTTAGTCTTCCTCAACATAGCATAGTTCAAATTTTAAGGCAATAAAGGGGGGGAAATGCAGTGATTCTCTGCCAAATCTTACTGCCAGCAGAAAGGACCAGATTTTGAAGGCTTTCTCTCATTTTAGGTGTATGGGGAAAATGCTTTTTAAATCTGTTCCCATATGGTTTAGCAAACAAGATTCTCCCCTGTGCTACATAACAACCAAATGAAATCAAATGCACAGATTTGCCATTTTAACTAACCACCTTTAACATATTTCTTTATATTATAGTACTAGCTATACACCTTTTACATCAGAGAGAAAAAAAAAAGCAAATATGGACAAAGTGAGAAGGCAAAGTAAATAAATTACATTTATCTGCACAAAGTGTTCACTGCATTTCACTAATTACACAAACTGAATAAAATTAAATGCAGTCACTGAAAAACTAGGTAAACATGGCCCTGAACA